>NC_063063.1:17586331-17646414 GCF_018812025.1 Megalobrama amblycephala | reverse complement strand
TCTTGATGGGAGATTCAGAGACAGACTGAAGCTGGACAATCAAACTGGATCTCTGACCATCACAGATACCAGAACTGAACATACTGGAGATTATAAACTACTGATCAACAGTGTGAGAAAGTTTTTCATTCTCTTTGTCTTTGGTGAGTTTAATATTTGTTTCACCTGTTTTATTTTTTATCATCAGTTAAAATTGTAATCCATACACAAATTGGCTTCTTTTGTTCTTTTCTGTTTTTTTATAAGAATACATTTCAGAATATTTACTTTCATAAAAATCATGAAGTTACTTATAAATATTAATCTGTGATGCACCCTGTTTGTTTTTGTTTTTTTGTTTGTTTGTTTTTTGTTTGGTGATACAGTTAAAATATCAGTGAAGGAGGGAGATTCAGTCACTCTAAACTCTGATCTTACTGAAATGAAGGATGATGATGTGATTCAGTGGAGGTTTGGAAACACTTTAATAGCTGAAATCAATGTAACGGCCGACAGAATCACTGTATATGATGATGTTCTTGATGGGAGATTCAGAGACAGACTGAAGCTGGAAAATCAAACTGGATCTCTGACCATCACAGACATCACAACTGAAGATACTGGAGAATATACACTAGAGATCAACAGTGTGAGAAAGTTTTTCATTCTCTTTGTCTTTGGTGAGTTTAATATTTGTTTCACCTGGTTTTTTTTTTATCAATTCACAATTTTGCTTGTTTTGATCTGTTCTGTTGTTTTGTAAGAATAAATTTCAGACTCTTTACTTAAATGTGTAGCGAATTAACTCAAAGGGGAAATATGAATAATTATTCATAACTCATTATGATTATTAATTATTAATTATGATTATGTAGATCAGTTAATCAGATTAACTGGATGTAGCAACATTAAGATTAATATTACAATCAGTTAACCTGTTCGTCCAGTAAACACTCAGTGTTAATTGTTTATTAATTCTAAGAAATGTTCATTTCCAGGTTATGGAAAAACAATCTTCTTATTGTACAGTACTACTCAGAGCACGTAGTCAGGATCTGAATCACTTAAGAACCAAACATGTATTGTGCACAATCTATATTAACTTACTCACAAACACATAACTAAACTTACAAACACATAACATACACGCAGGTCACACACATACCTAGGTAAGAATGAGCAATGATAGAGTTGAACCGAAAAGGGAACCGTTAATGGAGCTATAGGAAAAAGGTTCTTTTCCAGATTGTCTTTGACGTCAGTTTCCTCAGTAATAAAACACCTTTGCTGACAAAGGTAAGCTTTACAAATCAACGCTAAATCACTGTTTATTGTTCAAATCGGAGCATCGGATCTGCAGGTTGAGAAGATGAAGTACTATGAAACACTTAAGCTCATAGATGAGCACATGGCTGGGTTGTAGGCCGAGGCCTTGGCCTGAAGAGGCCTGCAGCAAGAAGGGGTCTCTTCAGTCGTCCAAGAAGCAAGGAAAGAGAGGGAGGGGCGTTGTGCTCTAGCTTTTAACCTCTGGTCAAAGTCCAACCTCTTAGGGTTGATGTGGCCAATGAAGATGTTGTATTTCTGGGTGACAACACATCCCCTGTCAGGGCTTTTACAACGGGCGATTAACTGGCTGAGTTTTTGAAGAATAACTATTAACAAACTTGTATGGCTACCGCATACACAAGCATATAAATCTTTCGATACAAACCCATGACACTAAAATGGCATAATTGAGTTACTTAAATGTATCATAAAACATGTGAATCAATGAGTGCAATACAACAACAGTAATATGTACCATTTCCTGGGGATGTATGTTCATTTATAGAACAGTTTGCATACATTAATGCAGGAAAGATGCACGTTTCCTGTGTCTCTTCTCTGCTCTCATGGCAACCACATTGTACGAATCTCAATACGGGAAGAAGGAGGCGGGAACCGGCGAACTCAACAAAACTTTAATTAGATAAACAAAGAACAAAACGAAAAACCCACCCTCGCGGACGTCTGCCGGCCACACAAACATAATAAAACATAACTAAAGTCCAGGCCTGTCCTCTCTCGTCCTTCACTGTAGTCGCTCCTCCTTTTATGCTCCCGGAGCTCCTCCGTGAGGGACTCAAGGCCGGTGCGTCCCAGGTACCTTAACACTCGCGCCACCGGCCTCGCGCCGTTCCCTCACGGCTCTCGCCCGCCCTGTCGCCACATACCCCATCGCCCCTCGCAGGCCGGGGGGTACTCCCGAACTGCGCTCACTCCCCCCCGGGGCCTGTCTCGGCGGCCGAGCACCTGGGGTAAGGACAGACGAGACGAGAGAAAGGAGACGGAAGCAAGGGGAGCGACAGGACGAGAGAGGGAGAGAGGAAAAAAGAGAAAAAAAAAATTCTTGGTCCGGTTCCCCGACACACTGCCGTTCGGTCCTCAGCAGCCGGGAGGCTCTTCCTCGCGGTGCCATGCGGTGGCACTGGACGCTCGGTGGACGGCCCGATCCTCACCGCCTCCTGGCGGCCGGCGATGGCTCCTCCGGATGAGGGCAGCCGGCAGCGAGTCCCCGTTCCCTGCTCCTCCCCTTTATGGCGGACGGGAGGCTCCGGCCCACGGCAAACGGCGGCACTCCTCCGCTCCCTCTTGGACGGCAGCCACCCCACCTCGTCCCAGGGGCACAGCCTCGAGCTCTCCGTCCCACCTGTCACTAGGCTCCAGCACCACCGCCTCGGGCAGCCTCTCGCGGTCTACACACACTCCCGCGCTGCCCGAATCCGCAGCACCGCGATCCCCCTCAGCAGCGAGGGCTCTTCGACAGATGTCCCTCCTTCCTCCCGGGTTTCGGCACAGTAACGAAGTTGTCTACGGGAAGAAGGAGGCGGGAACCGGCGAACATCAACAAAACTTTAATTAGAAATAAACAAAGAACAAAACGAAAGTAATGCCGGAACCCTCGCGGACGTCTGCCGGCCACACAAACATAATAAAACATAACATAAAGCAGGCCTGGTCCTCTCTCGTTTCCTGTAGTGCTCCTCCTTTTATGTCCCGGAGCTCTCCGTGAGGGACTCAAGGCCTGCTCCCAGGTGAAGCTCATTAAATCGCGCCACCGGTCGCGGTTCCCTCACGGCTCTCGCCCGCCCTGGTCGCCACCACATTCTTTAGCGCAATAAAACTTGTAACTGCGAACTTCTCGGGGCCCCAAAGTGCTTTAAACAATTATTGGTTAACTATAACAAATAATTGTGTCTGATTTGTCTCAGTCGTTACAATGAAAATCATGAAGTTATTTATAAATATTAATCTGAGACGCACCCTGTTTCTGTTTTCTCTCTCTCTCTCTCTCTCTCTCTCTCTCACTTCCGGTGTGACTGAGTGTGAGTGGACAGAGTGACGCGAGTGGTGATCGGCATTTTGTGAGTGAGTCTTTTTTCTTCTCTTTCCTTCTGCTTGGGTTACTGCTATCAAGTGTTGAGTTATTTATTTGTTTGGATGGGCCGTGTGCTACCGTCTTTTTGCGGGCAGCATGACGGCCCCACGGTCGCAAGTTTTAAATAAACTCACGCGGCGCCATGGTGTGAAAGTGGCGTCCACGGTGAGCATGGAGGATTGCTGTTTAGCTGTCGGAGAAGTTGTGGGGCATGATAACAACATGTCAGCCTCTGGAATGAACAGTGCCATCGTCATTTTACTAAGTTCTGTTGAAAAAGCAAATGAGTTGGTTGAGACGGGAATAGTTGTTGACAATCTCTTTACTCCTGTTCTCCCACTTTCCATGCCATCCAAAAAGGTGCTGCTGTCTAACGTTCCGCCTTTCATAAGTGATGAAACTTTGGTGAGAATTATGTCCCGATATGGTAAAGTGGTCTCCCCTATTAAAATGATACCAATTGGTAGTGCTTTGCCTCTCTTAAAACATGTTGTTTCTTTTAGGCGATTTGTTTATATGATCATAAAGGATGATGAGGACTTGGGTCTGTCTCTGCATATCAAACTTGATGATTTTGACTATGTTATTTATGTTACAACGGAAAGGATGAAATGTTTTAACTGCGGTGAAGTGGGACATTTAATCCGTGCCTGTCCTGGTAAAAACAAGGAAAATAACGTGCCGATTAATGACATTGGTAGTGATGGCGAGTCGGTTAAGGCTGGGCCTTCAAACACTGTTTCACCTGTGGCAGAGACAGGTGCAGTGGAAGAGGGAGCCGCTGAGAGTCTGCCCCTCGACCGAGAGGGCGGCAATTCGGGTGACTGACCCCAACAATATGAATGATGAAGATAGATCGGTAAATTGCGAAATCTTGAATATTCAGTCTCGTAAATCCGTTACGAAGACTGATAAGAAGGTCAGTGATAGCGTGTCGCAGCCCAATTTGTTTAGTGATGGCATTGAAATGGAGGCAGAGCAGAGTGAATTTAAAATCCCTTCTAAAAGAAAGAAATCTAGTGACCTTCAAGCTGTTAGAGCTAAGAAAGCAGACGTGGAAGATGTTTTTGGTGAAGACGGAATGGAAAGTGGCACTGAGTCTTCTGATTCTAGCATCAGTTTCTCTCAGAGTGACTTCACTGGTCACTATGAATTGGACGATATTAAGCTCTTTCTCAGAGCTACAAAAAATAAGAGAGGGGTGTGTGTTGATGAGTATTTTCCCGACATAAAACAGTTTGTGGACAAAACTAAGTCTTTTATGTCGGAGGGCTTGTTTACAAACAAGAAGTGTATCGTTTAAAAAAGAAAACTCACTTCTGACAATGCAAACGAAGTTAGTGAGAAAGCATAATAGCTTGGCTAGTGTTGTGTGTGTGTGTGTGTGTGTGTGTGTGTGTGTGTGTGCTGCTGTGTTTCTTCTCTCTTTCTTTCTCTTTAAGCATGAGTGAAGTGAGTATTGCAACGTTGAATGTAAATGGGGCAAGAGAAACTTTCCAACTTCATCAGTAGAAAGAATGCTATTTTTAAATACTTTGTGTTCTGCCTTGCAAAAATGTTCTGTGGAAGAATATTTATTCTTGGGTGGTGATTTTAATTGTACAGTATCAAATTTGGATAGGAATCATGTTGAACCCCATTTGGCCTCTCGTAATTGGTTAATTCAACTTATTAAGATGCATGATTTATGTGATATTTGGAGACAGTTGCATGAGAAGCAAAGACTGTATACCTGGACTCATTTTTGTGACAGTGTGATTTCTCTGGCAAGATTAGATCGATTTTATGTTTTTAAGCATCACTGTAGTATTGTAAGAAGAGCTTTAATTACCCCAGTGAGTTTCTCTGATCATAGTATGGTGCAGTGTTATGTGTTTTTAAATGCTATTAAGACAAGGAGTGCATATTGGCAGTTAAATACCAATTTGTTAAGTGACAAGTATTTTAAAAATATGTTTAAGTTGTTTTGGGATGAGTTTAGAACCACAAAGAATTCTTTTAAATCCTTAAGACAGTGGTGGGATTTTGGGAAAGTCCAAATAAAACAGTTCTGTTTACAATATACTCAAAACATCACTAGAGATGCGTCTCTGAATATGAACATCTTGGAGGCTGACATTTTAAAACTTCAAGAATTGGCTGAGTCAACTGGTGCCCACAATGTTTTGGATTCTTTATTAAGTAAAAGGACACAGTAGGCTGATTTACTGGGTGTTAAAACACAGGGGGCTCTGGTCAGGTGTGGACCAAATGGATGCTCCATCCAAGTTCTTTTTCAATTTAGAGAAAAAGAATGGTCAGAGTAGGGCCATCCATGCCTTGCGCTCTGAGTCTGGAGGACTACTAACAGACCCTGCTGACATTCGTAAGAGAGCAGTTTGTTTTTATGAGAAATTGTATAAAAATGAACTTGGGGTGGATTACAGGAGTGAGAGTTTTTTTTTTTTCAACGACTTGCCCCAGGTATCAGAAAAAGCCAATGCTGGGATCTCAGGTGCCTTGAGTATGGGGGAGCTATACAAAGCCCTCCAAGGAATGGAGTCCGGTCTGCACCCGGAATCGACGGTCTGCCTGTTGACTTTTATAAGTCTTTCTGGTCAGAGTTGGGAGAGGACCTGCTGGAGGTGTTGAATGAAAGCCTGGCTGAAGGTCAGTTGCCCACGAGCTGCCGTAGAGCAGTGTTGACCCTCCTGCCTAATAAAGGCGACCTTACAGACATCAAGTGTTGGCGACCCGTATCACTACTCTGTAGTGATTATAAACTGCTCTCTAAAAGCCTGGCTAATAGGCTAGCAGGAGTGATGGATGGTGTTATCCATCCTGAGTGTTCCCAGTAGACAATATTTGATAATATTTATTGGTCCTGTGTTTTAGAAGTCCCAAGATGTTAGAATTAGATTGTGGGTTAATCTCTTTAGACCAGATAAAGCTTTTCTGTGTTGAACTGTTATTTGGAGATAAGCTTTTGGGTTTTGTCAGATTTCAATTATATAGTTCTTTACAGTGACGTTAATATTCTTAAGGTGAACAGTGGTTTATGCTCCTTTTAAAGCTCAAAAGGTGTTAGGCAGGGATGTTCTTTGTCTGGTTGCTTTACTCTTTGCTATAGGCCTCTTTTACAACAAATTAGGAGTAACTTCGGTATATGTTTGCCAAACTGTAAAAGTGATTTTATTTTTAGCATATGCAGATGATGTTATAATTATGATTAGCAGGATGGTGAATTCAGATTCTTTAAATGTACTTAAAACTTAAAAGGTCTTTCTTCTGCGAGTGTAAACTGGAGTAAAAGTGAGCTTTATTATTGTAAATGGGCAGATGGGAAGCCAAAACTTCTGGAGTGTGTTAGAAGCTGGGGTAAATTTGGTTTTAAATATTTAGGAGTTTTTCTGGGTGATGAGTTAACAGTTCAGAAAAACTGGGAAGGAGTCATTGAAAAGGTTAAAGGTCGTCTTGACAAATGGAAATGCTTAGTGCAAAAGATGTCATACAGAGGGCGCATTTTAATTATAAATAACTTGGTTGCTTCTTCACTGTGGCACAAGTTTGCTTGTGTTGATCCTCCTCAATATCTGTTAACAAAAATTCAGGCCATCTTAGTTGATTTTTTTGGGACAAATTTCATTGGGTCCCACAGAATGTGTTATATTTGCCAAAGGAGGAGGGTGGGCATGGTTTAATACACCTTCAAAGTAGAATAGCAACCTTTCGTTTGCAATTTGTTCAAAGACTACTAGTTGGCTCAACTGATTTTAAATGGTGTGCTGTTGCATATGTCATTTTACATAATCTTGGGAGTCTGGGTTTGGATAAGAATCTTTTTCTTATGGACCCAATGAAACTGAACACTTCTGGCCTGCCAGTGTTTTACAGAAATATTTTTAAGGTTTGGAGTCTTTTTGTTTTTAAACAAGCAGAAGATCCACAGTCTCTTTACTGGCTTTTAGAAGAGCCCTTAATTTGTGGAGCACGCCTAGATGTGTCTGCAAATGGACTTTTCCTAGGACTTATCAAGATGCTTATTGGTAGCAAAGTAATAACTTTGGGCCAGTTACTGGAAATATCAGGACTCGACTTCAAGAACAAAGCAGCGATTGCTCAACGTTGGAGAATCAGGTCAACACGTGTAGTTGCACAGCTATTAATGAAGTGGCGGGCAGCTCTTAACACTCTGAGGTCTGAAGGTATCGCCGGCGATACCACCGCGGTTTTTTTCTTACCAGTGTGAAAGAGACTCAAAATACTCCGTTAATGTTGCACATACAATTAAGAGTTATACACCATTTTAATCTGTGGAATATCTTCTTTTATTTGTATACACTCAGAGTAAAAACAAAATGTTGTGCTTTTTGTAAAATAAAGAAAACTAACATGATGCGTGATCTCTCGTCTCCCTCTGAACAAACTCCAATCTGATAGTTCTCAGAAAATGAACTGTAACTTATGAATACTAATCACAGAAAAATTAGACTTGTGTCTAAAAAAACGTTGAAATGTCAGGTTTTAAATCGTGTAAGTCAAATCGAAAACAAACATTCTGTGTTTATGTAATCTGTATGAAAAGAGACACATGTCAGAAATCCGTGATTCAGCTCATTATCTGCTAATGCAGCCACACCCACGGAGCCAGCGCTATTCAGACGCAAATTCAGTCAATACATGCATTCATCGTCTCAATCGTGTATTTATTGTCTTGAAAAGTGTTTTGAATAGCCATAGTTAGCGATCTCTGTCCTCTGTTAGTTCAGTTATTTCCTGGATTGCCTATTCTTCTTTAGTGCTCAGGCATTTGTGGACTAAAGGTGTACAGAGCGCCCTCCGGCTGCAAGTATGAATTGAAAAAACAGTATCCAACGCTCATAGTAATGACAATAAATCCTGAATAAATATTACTCCTCTGTATAGAAAATTGACATAAACATATGAGAATCCATCAATATTTCTCCAAATGTGCATGCTTTTAAGCTAAAAGCCTATATGAAATGCCATAGAGGTAACATAACTGTTCAGACACTTTGCATCACAGAAATACATTATATTTTAACCTGTTAACCTGCACTGGCACGCCGACGCACCGAAGCTTCTTTGTTTAAATTAGCTCAAATTTACTGTTAGATTTAATGTATAGTTTTTCAAGGTAATTACATCATTAAAAAGATCTAAGACTCGAGCTTCAATTTTTAATCTTTATTTTACTCTCAACATCGTATAGTGACCGTTATTTGTTAATATGCGTCAGGAGTTATGAATATGAGAAACGGAGTCGTTACCTTTTCATTGAAATATGAGCCTCAGCTTCAGCCATTGAGAAAAAAACTCTGTACGATCATCATGAAAAAACTCCACAAAATAACATCCCTCGGGGCTTTTAGCTTAAAAGCATGCACATTTGGAGAAATATTGATGGATTCTCGTACGTTTATGTCAATTTTCTATACAGAGGAGTAATATTTATTCAATTTTTACCCAAAACGCGCTGTTGTCGTCATATGAGCGCTGTATACACTGACTACTGTGTTTTTAACTCATATGCAGCCGGAGGGCGCTCTGTGCACACTTAGTCCACAAATAACACATGATGAACAAGAGGCAATCATGTGACATACACGGAACTAACAGAGGCTACCAGACATCGCTATTCATTGATATAAACATACAGAACGTCACTTTTGAAAGTAATAAATACACGATTGTGACGATATGTGGTTTATCTGTGTTCTTCACGCCATGTCAGGTATTCATAATAGTAGATTATATTTATAATGCAATGCTAATCGCTTTTCTCATTGTGCAGAATAGCATACAATGATATATTTTCTGTCTGATTTTTGATCCACACCACGTCACAGAAGGTTATTTAAAACAATCGACTAGTAAGTTTGGAGCAAAAACGTGGCTTTAATCTTATAAATTGTTGTGTTTTGTTGGTGTGCTAAGCTAATATGCTAACGAGCCCAGAGATGCACCTGTTCTGAGCTAATGTAAATAAATCATTTTGAATCGTAAAGCTCACTTTTTTTCTCTCTTTTTTTTTCCGAGAAGGGCATTAGATACAGTTTGAAAGAAGGTGAAGTGAGAAGTTTGGTGAATGAAATGAGGGATTAAATCATCTTGAATAGAACATCAGTAATTATAATAGATACAAAAGAAAAGAATAATTAGAGCCATAAGAAGGCTGGAGAGGTGTGAATGTGTTCAGGGGAGACTGAAACTGAATGGGGCAGTTTCCACCACATAACAAACGAGAAAATACACTTGAATAGATGACAATAAACATCAGTTAGCATTTTAGGGTCCTTTCTAAATAAAGTCTCATGACATGGTCTTGAAAAACATGTAATAAAACTCAGAATTTTAAACTTATCTTCATATTTGAAATATAACATGGTCAGACATGTGGCTTTAGCTGTAGTGCATTTCTAGATTGCCACAAGGCCAACTTCACTTTTATTTTCATAAATATATTTCATAAAAATAAATTTCTAATAACTTTTCAAAACTTTGAAGCTATTTTTAACTATTTTCTTCATTGTGACAATAATTAATTAATTATTTACCATAAACTGCAAAGTGTCTGCTTTCAAATGAGACCTTACTTGTGCTTTTAGTGCAAAGGGTTCATGAACTGTATCTGTTTTAGTTTGGGTATGTCATTTCTTGGAATTTTCCAAAAGCGGGGGTGCTGGCTAACAGGTTAAAGAATATAATAGAATACCATTATTTTAAATTGTAATGATATTTCACAGTATTGCTGTTTTTTCTGTATGTTTGATTTACACCATGATGCGATTTGAATCATGATCACAGGGTTTTTTCACAGCCTACCTGACTGAAAGGCCTCATTAATATGCAAGTCATTTCAGGTCATTATTATGCGATTCTTTTGTCTTCTCAGGTGAGAATCACCCATTATTCATGATGATTCACGCCTCCACGCATACTGTGTTTCTTGACCAAAGATGTTTTAGAAAATTTAAATCTCTCTATTGTTTTATATGAACAAGCAGGCAGCATCATTTTTACCTCATTTTGAAGCAAAAACTCTAGTCTACAACCTCAAATACCCAGAAGTCTTGTGAAAAAAGATTAAATATATATTTTTTGGCTTTATTTCAGTGACTTAAGTTTTTTGTTTTTTCAATAACCATGCATAAACGTTATTCCTTCAAAAACAAAAACATGTACATACATGTTCCTCACATATTATTGTAGCCTAGTTTGTGCTGAATACAGTGTAATGACACTTTTTCCATTAATATGTTTATGAACAACTGAAAAAAGCACAAATGTCAGGGCATGTCAAAACTTCTCCATGGTCCCAAAAATCCTCAGACCCCAGAGGGTTAAACCAACAGAAAAGACTTTGTTGACTGAGTATTGTGACGGTCTTTGTAAACCAAATCCTGAAGACTCTTTTCCTTGCTTGTTTTATTCACTGAACCTTGAAGGATTTTCTGGAATTTTTTTAGAAACTGTTGAATCTGTGTGTATGGACTTTTTTTCAAGTACTGGAAAGGCTTTGTATAAGCATTGTGTGATTAGTTTTAACAAAAAGATGTTGAATATGAAAGTTGATACTCCATGGCGCAATTTTTTTTAAGTTAAAAGAGGGTAGAAAACCTGAGTGGAGAGCACTATATAAACCACCGTTGACCAAGAAGACGGGTGACTTACAGTGGAGAATTCTTCATGGCTCTGTTGCTGTCAAATATTTTAGTTAGTTTTAGTTAGTGCTGAATGTCCTTTTTGCAATGAAAGAGAAACCATCTTCCATGCTTTTGTGAACTGTAATAGATTAGAACCTTTGTTTTTGGTTTTAAAGAATATTTTTAGTAATTGTAATGAGACTTTTTCCATAGATTTATTTATTTTGGGTTTTAAATATGTGTTGGAAAAAAAGATCTGTTTGTCAGTTACTGAACTTTGTTTTGGGCCAAGCAAAATTAGCTATTTATTTAAGTAGAAAAAAGAAAGTTGATGAAAATGTGGATCAGAATATTGTTGTGCTGTTTTCAAACATGGTGAAGGCTAGAATATTGGTTGATTTTAATTATTATAAATTTATGGATGATCTTGTTACCTTTGAAGGTATTCGGTGTTGTAATGAAGCTTTGTGTTGTGTTTTTGAAGGAGATTTGTCTTTTATTCACTTTTAATAATATTGTAAATTAATTGTATTGCGATTCATTTTTTGTAATAAAGGATTGTTAAAATTCAAATTCAATTCTCTCTCTCTCTCTGTTTGGTGTTACAGATGAAATATCAGTGAAGGAGGGAGATTCAGTCACTCTAAACTCTGATCTTTCTGAAATGAAGGATGTTGAATGGATTATGTGGGTGTTTTGGACTGAAACCACTTCGATAGCTGAAATCAATGTAACAGCTGACAGAATCACTGTATATGATGATGTTCTTGATGGGAGATTCAGAGACAGACTGAAGCTGGACAATCAAACTGGATCTCTGACCATCACAAACATCACAACTGAACAAGCTGGAGATTATGTGCTGATAACGAGAGCAAAACCATCATTAAAAGCTTTCAGAGTTTCTGTCTCTGGTGAGTAGAGATCGTTTCTCCTGTCCTTCAGATATTCTTGATATTAGTGTTTATTGTCTGAGCTGATCTCAGTTTGATGTTTTTATTCCTCAGACTCTGTCCACTGTTGTGGTCCTACTGAAGCTGTGATCCGATTGGTCCTCTCTGCTCTGGTGGGCGTGGCTACTGTCGTTCTTGTGGTTTATGAAATCAGATCCAGAAGAGCTGAACAACATCAAGCACATATTCACACATCAGGTACTTCATTGATGATATCATTTCTCACAAACTAATTTTACATAATTTATGAGATTTACTTATTTGTGGCTTTATGTGTTCATCTTTTTCAGGAAGAATTGAAATCTAAAGCAGAACGCTGAACTTTAAAGTGTGTTTTTGTTCTTCTAGTGTTTTTTCATAATAAATACTGATGATTGTTTAATCTTGTGCTCTTTCTTTCAGTGATATATTTTTAAAAATGCAATTCAAAAGGCTTTGTTGTTTATATTTGCTTGTCTTTATCAATAAAGTTTTCTCACTCTGAGGTTCAAGAGTCTCTCCATGTTTTATTACATTTATTATGTTGAGCGCCCCCTGCAGGAATACTGACTCTATGTAAGTAATATGGTGCTCTAGCTGTGCTGCACTGTGATTTAAAGGGTTAGTTCACCTAAAAATGAAAATTCTGTCATTAATTACTCACCCTCATGTCGTTCCACACCTGTAAGACCTTTGTTCATCTTCAGAACACCAATTAAGATGTTTTTGATAAAATCTCATGTTTCAGTGAGGCCTCCATCACCAGCAAGACAATTAACACTTTCAGATGCCCAGAAAGGTACTAAAGACATATTTAAAACAGTTGACTACAGTGGTTCAACCTTAATGCTATGAAGCGACGAGAATACGTTTTGTGCACCAAAAAAATAAAATAACGAATTTATTCAACAATATCTAGTGATTGGCGATTTCAAAACACTGCTTCATGAAACCTCATAGCTTTACGAATCATTAGTTTCAAATCAGCGGTTCTGTAAGGATTGTGGTCGGGGTGATGGTATAATGAGTCTTTTTAACAACCGTGAACTTCACTAAATCTTTAGAATTTAGTTTCAATATTACTGTAGCTCCAATTTCAAATGATTATTACTTTTAGATCATGTTTCTAATTCATTTCTATAATTTATAATTAATTATAAGTATTGGTTATGTATTAATTTAGGCTGGCCACACACTTGGAGATTTTAAGCCCAATTTTGAGCTTATTCCATAAAGGTAATAAAGTTGTTTATTTCTAGGTAACAGTTTATAATGTTTTCATTAGTATGCACAATTTTTGCAGTCTTCTGTAACTGAATGACAGGCACTTCGTGTAACAGCAGAGCAACCTTCAGCTAACGTCTACAATGAGTTCAGCTCGTGAACTCAACTGACCCTTCGCCAGGAGTTTGATTGACAAGCGATCTAACCAATCATAACGCTGAATCCTTCATTTTGTCTGACAAAGCATTCAGGAGTTAGAAGATTAACCTCGGTGAAGTTGAACTTGAAAAATGTTGTGTATTTACGTCTTTCAGCATTTGAAACAACATTCCTTCTGATGTTCATTCATGTTTATTTGATGCTATAAATTAACTAGTAGGAAGATATGATCAGTTTACGAGCCATTTGAGCTGAGGCAGTACAGCAATCTCTCACGACACATTAAGAATAGTTTGAATTTCTTAACAAATTACACAACTTGAAAGCTGGGACTTTGTTTAATATCATAAGTAACCTGCTCTGTCTTGTCTGTTGATGTGTTGTCAGTGTCCTCTTTGCTCCACAATGTATTTTTCACTCTGTGTGGTGTGACAGCGCCATGGCTTGACGGACAGAGCAACAGTAACTAAGGGGGGCGGGTCTTTGCGTAGGGTCAATTAGACAGTAAACCAAACATCCCAGAAAACCTGAATGAGTTCAAGTAGATTAGCCTATTGCCGATTTCATATAAAATGTGTCAAAACATATATCACAAATCCTGGAGTAAAGATGCGATTATGGCCTTGATTTGCTTTTAATTACTGGATGCTTTGTATAATGTGTGATGGAGTGAACATATCATATTGTGTGAGACAGTAATGAGATTTTGTCTTTGTACAAAAAGATGGCCCATGATCTTGCCAACAACAGTTTGCTAGCAGTCGCTTAATATATGAAAATATGACACATAAGAAAGCTATTCTCAGATAAAAAAAAAAAAAGACATTTTTAGTCTTAAAGATTGACATTTTTACAACTTAAATTGTCATTAAATTTCATGTCATTAATTTAAAACTGTTTTTTATAACAACAAAAACAAAATATTACAGTGGCACCCCATCGGCAGGCTTGAGCAGAGACACATGAAAGGTGGGAGAGATGCGAAAATGATTAGGCAGAGCCAAACGGAATGAGACAGGAGTGATCTGAAGTGTGATTTGAAATGGACCTACGCATCTCGGACTTAACTTCTTGCAGGAGAGTTTGAGACGCAAGTTTCATGTTGACAGCCAAACCCATTGACCAAGGCGGTACTCAGGACCAGGACGATGGTGCCGATCAGCCTGTTCCCTCAGACAGCGGACGGCGTGCTGCAGGTGGGTATGGGCTCTGTTCCAGGGTCCTTCACTGTGATTCATCCAGTCATTAACAGCGGGCACATTGGTGGGCTCACCGGACCAGGGGAACGGAGGTGGTTGTAATCCCAGTACACATTGGAAGGGCGACAAAGTAGACCCCTCTAATTATAGGCCTATTAGCGTTTTACCTGTTATTTCAAAGACTGCAGAAAAATGGGTGGCCAAATCAATTATAGAACACCTCAATAGTGACGGTCCACCCTTACACCCAATGCAATCTGGCTTCTGATCTCGCCATTCAACTGAAACAGCTGTCTGTGTTATTGAAAAGGTTAAATTTTACCTGGATAGAAATAGTTGTGTTGCTGCTGTTTTTATAGATTAAACAGGCATTTGACACAGTGAACCACCTTAAACTTCTTACCAGACTTTCCACATTTAACTTTACTGATCATACAGTTGTTACGGTGCTGTATGCAATAGAGATGAGGCATCAACGGAAATCCACAATAATGGGTATTTTAATGAAGAAACACTGAGCCGAAGCATAAACACACTATACAACATGAACGGACAAGGAGTGAAGGGAGTGAGTCCAATATAAAGGGAGTGCTAACGAGGAAGTCCAGGTGATGATGATCGGTGATGATGGGGAGATGACGAGGGAAGTGAGTGCAGGTGTGGAGAACAGGAGGAACATGGGAAATGGAGTTCAGGAAGACAAGGGATCGGTCTCTTGGGGAGGTTTAGGATGAGTCTGAGGAGTCTAGGAAAAGGAGTTGTTTTGTGGGCTGGAGTGGGCTCTTGGGCGATGGAGCATGGAGCTGGCTCAGCGGCGGCTGGAGCAGAGGGCTCGGCAAAGTGAAGAGGGGTCCAATCCATCCCCTCATAGATGATTAAAATCCCCACAGGCACTGGAGCTGGCTCTGTGGAGACTGGAGCGGCTGGCTCGGTGGCGGCGGCTGGAGCGGCAGGACTCGGCGGCGGCGGTTGGTGGCCAGGAGTAGACAGGACCGTTGAAGCGGTATGTGCAGGGTTCTGGGGTGAGGTGAACTGGCGAGGCCAGATAAGCTGCTGATGGGGCTGGACAAGGACAATTCTGGTTCTCTTGAATCTTGTTGACTTCAAAATTAGAACCATTTAAAAAGGAGAATTAGATTTAGAGAATTGACTAAGGAGAAACTACAGGCCGGTTCGTTATAATGAATTACGTCCTTGTCCAGTCCCATCAGAAACACAGCATTAAGACTGGCATCAGGCCAGCTCACCAAATAAGAGACCTCCAAAAACTCCTCCACATACCTCTCCAACGGTCTGCCACTCTGCCATAAACAGCATAGCCTTTCCTCCGTCTTGAGAGACTTCGGGGGTACAGGAATAAGGAAAATACCCATCCTTTGAATTGTGGAAGTCCAGCGGTTTTGGTCCGTTCTTCTGTTACGGTGCTGTATGCAATAGAGATGAGGCATCAACGGAAATCCACAATAATGGGTATTTTAATGAAGAAACACTGAGCTGACGCATAAACACACTATACAACATAAAGAACGGACAAGGAGTGAAGGGAGTGAGTCCAATATAAAGGGAGTGCTAACGAGGAAGTCCAGGTGATGATGATCGGTGATGATGGGGAGATGACGAGGGAAGTGAGTGCAGGTGTGGAGAACAGGAGGAACATGGGAAATGGAGTTCAGGAAGACAAGGGATCTGTGACATCAGTTAAATGGATACAGTCTTACTTAACAGATGGAAAGCAGTGTGTAGTGTATGTGATAGTAAGTCACCATAAGATGGTGAGAAATAAGATTCTCTGGTCTGATGAGACCAAGATAGAACTTTTTGGCCTTAATTCTAAGCGGTTTGTGTGGAGAAAACCTGGCACTGCTCATCACCTGTCCAATACAGTCCCAACAGTGAAGCATGGTGGTGGCAGCATCATGCTGTGGGGGTGTTTTTCAGCTGCAGGGACAGGACGACTGGTTGCAATTGAGGGAAAGATGAATGTGGCCAAGTACAGGGATATCCTGGACGAAAACCTTCTCCAGAGTGCTCAGGACCTCAGACTGGGCCGAAGGTTTACCTTCCAACAAGACAATGACCCTAAGCACACAGTTAAAATAATGAAGGAGTGGCTTCACAACAACTCCGTGACTGTTCTTGAATGGCCCAGCCAGAGCCCTGACCTAAACCCAATTGAGCATCTCTGGAGAGACCTAAAAATGGCTGTCCACCAACGTTTACCATCCAACCTGACAGAACTGGAGAGGATCTGTAAGGAGGAATGGCAGAGGATCCCCAAATCCAGGTGTGAAAAACTTGTTGCATCTTTCCCAAAAAGACTCATGGCTGTATTAGATCAAAAAGGTGCTTCTACTAAATACTGAGCAAAGGGTCTGAATACTTAGGACCATGTGATATTTCAGTTTTTCTTTTTTAATAAATCTGCAAAAATGTCAACAATTCTGTGTTTTTCTGTCAATATGGGGTGCTGTGTGTACATTAATGAGGAAAAAAATGAACAAATGATTTTAGCAAATGGCTGCAATATAACAAAGAGTGAAAAATTTAAGGGGGTCTGAATACTTTCCGTACCCACTGTACGTGCAGTCTACGTGGACCATCAACAGATAATCGCAGTCTACGGCCAATAAATTTTTGTTTTGGCTAACTTTTGACAAAATTGCCTTACAATGTCACTTACAAATGTTTGTGCGTAAATGCTTGTAATGTGATACTCTCTAAACATATAATACATTTCACCCAGTTTTGGTTAGTTGATCATACATGTGGTCTACATCATAATATAAAAGTATATGTTCTTGTATGACATAACAATAACTGCTGTCTTTGTTATGCATGGCCATAGTGATAGTGTGCTCATGCTTTTTTTTTTTTTTTACACAGATGTGACAATGAAAATTTCCAAACAACTATTCCAAAGAGATCCCAAGAGATACAATAAACACAATGGGGGGCGTTGACCTGTCTGATCAGCTGATACAGTACAACACAACACAGCACAAAACCATGAAGTGGTACAGAAACTTTTCTGCACTTCTTGGACATTGCTTCCATCAACTCTTTCATTTTGCACAAAGAGCTATTGTACTGATGATTGTCCGTATGATTACAGTTTGCGCGTTGTGTTGCTGAATAGATACTCAGCTGCTCATATGCGGCGATGCGTGCTGCAGTGGCGCTGTCATATCTGGCTATATCATGTTATTTAACCTATAACAGGCGCTCACACGTTTATTTTTTCAATTTACATATATTGTCACGATCATTACTGGGAGTGCCCTTGTCTACCACCAGAGGGTACTCCAACCCTGACTGTTTACATCCTGGACTTTGGTTTTCACCCCACGAACTACATTACCCATAACTCACCTCCTGGACTCATTATCCTTGTTTCATTGCACCCAGCTGTTTTGTGTTTGTTCAATTAGTGTCTGTCTATTTATACCTGGTTTGTCTCTGCTTTTGTCATGGTGTCTTCATTCATGTTTCCCGAGTCTCTGTTTTGGTTTGCTTTGTGTTTTGTTTGGACTGTCTCCCTGGATTTTTGAATATTGACTGGTTCATGGATTACGTTTCTGGATTTCCCCAATAAATACCTGCAATTGGACCTATCCTGTTTGTCTTCGTGTGTGCCGTGACATATATGGTTTCAACAACCAGATGCATTTAGACCTGTTCAGTTTTGACTGGAATGCCTCCCAGACCACCTCCTGAAGTGGATTGAGCGTTCGGATTTATATCCGTTTCGAATGCGTTTTGGAGGGCATTTAGACCAGGGGTCTAATTTATAAAACTTTGCGTAGATTTCATCCTAAAAGTGTACGTACGCGCAAAAGCTAGATTTTGCGTACGCACAAAAAAATTCAGATTTATAAAACCATGCATACGCCAGAACCTGCGCACAAATCCCTTTATAAATCCCAGTCAGCGGAAGATTGTGTGTACGTGCATCTCCACCCTGTCTCCTCCCCGAAATCACCATATATGGAGCTTACAACACCTAGTTTTACTATGCATAACCTCATCTGCATATCATTTCCATACACGTTCCCATCCACGTGACAACATGGTTAACACCGTCAAAGGTACAAGACATTGGAAAATATTAGATATGGACTATAAATACCATTTGTGCAATACACTACAGTGATAAAAATCATCCAATATCCTCTTTATGCTTTAGAATAAATATATCAAAATATCCATAAAAACAAAATTGTATAAAATACTTAAGATAAAGGTTTAAGAATAGAGTTGATTCATTCATTTCCACTGGCCAAATAGTATTTTAATAGTTTTAAACAATTCGAATCAAATTTATGCAGTTTTACTGATAAGGTGAACATATCTTTTAGGATATGTATAGGCTATTTTTAGTGGAAACAGATAGGCCTACTTATTTATTGCAGTGTAAATATACAATTGTCTGACTCGGCGCATCACTGAAAAAGGAAACATGCAAATCTTACCATTTTCCTCAAATTATATCCTTCAAATACAGTGGTAATTGTTTGAAGATCCGTCACACGACATCAACACCTCCTGCAGCTGCGGTTATACAGTAAGATATTATCATTGGAACTATTCAAACTGGACAACGGACTGTTCGACCACCGAATCCAGCAGTGTCTTCCATAATATCCAAGTTAAGTGTGCATCACTGATCATCGTTCTCGCTAAAATATTTTGTCATAAATGTGCATCTGCAGTTTAGTTTAAAGAGTAATTATTGTGCTCACAGCGCTCCTCGCTGTCATTAAAACAGTGATCGAAAGTAGCACATCTAAATTCATATAATTTTTGTTTAACTTCTTTGTAATGACTGCGTAATGTAATTTCAGTGCTTGTTGGCAATAGTAAAAGTGTAATATTAATGTAAATGTGTATCAAATGAAAATGTGATTTCCACACGAGTTTAAAACATTCTTTTATTTATTTAAACTCTTATTGTGAACATACACTGTATTTATGATTATGACTCATGACAAGCATTTAAAGTGGTTTTCCTTCATCTGCCGTCAGTCCCTCAGCTCACCATCGGTGTCACCAAACTGCTCTGTCTCCAAAATGTTTGTACATATGGCTCAAAGTTTGCTTAAAGGTGCGCACATTCTCCCGTCAAGTTTGTTTTTTATAGATCACAACCTTTGCGTGGGAACTGGCATACGGACGTTTCCAGCCCCGTTTTGTGCGTACACACGCTTTATAAATGAGACCCCTGGTCTCTATCCGATAGCTATCCGATCAGTGAAAACACATGAAGTGACCAGGTGTAAACAGGCCCTAAATGTGCCCTCATTTATTCTAAATGTGTTTAATTTATATTATTAACTATATTCTGAATAAACTACCAGGGGAAAAAAAAACTACTTTGTACTTTGATTAATTTTCACTCACATAGCCTTCCTACCTAAAAGGGCTCATTATGCGGGTCATTATGCGGGTCTTTGTCTTCTCAGGTGTGAATCACAGCATTATTCATGAAGATTCTCACTCTCAAAAAGTGTCTTACAAAAATTAAATCATAATATTGTTTTATATGAACGACTAGGCAGGATACTTTTTACATAATTTTGAACCAAAAACTCTAGTCTACAACCTCCAATAGCCAGAAGTCTTGTGAACACGTATTTATTATTTGTTTTGTGGCCGTATTTCAGTGGCTTAAGTTTTTGTTTTTTCAATAACCACTCATAAACATTATTTTCTCAAAAATGCAAACACGTACATCTATTTTTCTCACATATTATTGTAGCAGAGTTTGTGCTGAATACAGCAAAATTACTTGCTGGCCAATAGTATGTTATAAGTAGCTGAAATAAGCACAAATGTCAGGGCATTTCAAAACATCTCAAGGACCCCAGAATCACTCAGACCGCTGGGGGTTAAAGTTGTCCAAATGAAGTCTTCAGCAATGCATATTACTAATGAAGGGGGAAAAAATTCTGTATTTGCGGTAGGAAATTTACAAAATATCTTCATGGAACATGATTTAAATTATTTAAAATCCTTTACTTAAAATCCTAATTATTTTTGGCATAAACGAAAAATCGATCATTTTGACCCATACAATGTATTGTTGGCTATAGCTAAAAAAAATACCTGTGCGACTTAATGACTGGTTTTGTGGTCCAAGGTCACAAATGACCTGAAGACAGTTACAGGAGAGAGAGCAGAGCCAAACACTCATGACAGGATCTCGTGACAAGATGAAACTGTTGCTCCATCTTGATGAAGCAACATCAAGATGACACACCAAGAAAAAAGCTGACAAGAAGAAACTGTTGCTTCCTCTTGTTAAGATATTTTTATCATGTTATGGGTCAGTTTATTTCTGTTGAAAATAATGTCATTGATCTACTGGAAGTTGAGGCCCACCTGACCTCAAAGTGACAAAGTTCAGAGGTTGAATTAATGAGCTAAAAAAGTGCTAGATGGTCACATACATTAATTAACACTTAAAGATGTGCAGTTATTTGGAGTTTCACTTAATTTTACTGGTGAAGTCAAGTCAAGTTGAGCTTTATTGTCATTCCGCTACATGTGGTGACATGTGGTGACATACAGTGGAACGAAATGTTGTGTCTCACAGGACCACGGTGCTACATAAACACAGACAACAGTATAAACCTATAAACAACTAACCTATGAGAGAGTCCGATTATACATATACTATATATAAATACATTAAAATATACAAATGCTTTCACATAAATACTGTACATGCGCAAAGAGAAACATTGTAAGTTAAGCAGCTCGCTGGGGAACAGTGCAAAATGTTTGTCTGTTTGTTTGTTTTTGTGTGTGTATGAGCATGTAAACAAACATATGTAATAGAGTATTTTGTACGATTTATGTACACAACAGTGTGTGTAAAAAGTGTCTAGTGCACAGAGGGGAGTGTGTTACAACAGGTGGCTTGTACAGGTCCACTAACCTGTGTGGAGCACTCTCAGAATTGCACAAAAAGTTTCAGACAGATTTGTTTTTCTCGTGTGATGTGGTAAGGTTGGGGAGTGTTTGGGGGAGGTGCCTACAGAGCAGCTTCACATCAGCACATTTGTCATTTTATTACTGAAGCAGTTTTGAAGAGTTTCTCTTTTCATATTTGTGGACTGAAACTGCTGAAGATGTTTTGGACTGTTTTGTTCTGTTTGTGTTTCTGGCATCTGGATGGTGAGTTTTAAACATGTTTTAATGGATTCAGTTGCTTCTGTTCTGGTACCATGTAATAAATGACTGGTTAGATTAGTCAGAAAAGAATAATATCCACTGATATTCTCATAATTGAACTGTGATTTTACTGTCAGATCAAGTTTGAATTCAGATTGAAATTATTAGGGATTGATTAAATAAAATAATATAAATATGAAGCTCAGATACTCAACCACATTAGTTTTAGTGTGACGTTAAACATTAAAGTAAAACTGTCTTTTTAATTAGTTATTGTTCTATATGAGTTTATTTCTCTTTTAATGTATCTGCAGAATATTATTCACTTCACATTTAAATGATTAAAAGTGTTTTAGTGAATCTTCATCAAATCAACATCAAGTAGTTTTAAAGCTTTAATCTGTGAAAACTCTGTTCTTCAGGTGTGTTTGGTGATGAAGAGGAGTCAGTGAAGGAGGGAGATTCACACACTCTTGGTGAGTTTAATATTTGTTTCACCTGTTTTATTTTTTATCACCAGTTAAAATTTTAATCCATAGACATATTTGCTTCTTTTGTTCTGTTCTGTTGTTTTATAAGAATATGTTTCAGACTGTTTACTTTCATAAAAATCATGAAGTTACTTATAAATATTAATCTGTGACGCACCCTGTTTTTTTTTTTTTTTTTTTTTTTTTTTTGGTGATACAGTTAAAATATTAGTGGTGGAGGGAGATTCAGTCACTCTAAACTCTGATCTTACTGAAATGAAGGATGATGATGTGATTCAGTGGAGGTTTGGAAACACTTTAATAGCTGAAATCAATGTAACGGCCGACAGATTCACTGTATATGATGATGTTCTTGATGGGAGATTCAGAGACAGACTGAAGCTGGACAATCAAACTGGATCTCTGACCATCACAGACATCACAACTGAAGATACTGGAGAATATAAACTACTGATCAACAGTGTGGAAAAGAGTTTCATTCTCCATGTCTTTGGTGAGTTTAATATTTGTTTCACCTGTTTTATTTTTTATCACCAGTTAAAATTTTAATCCATAGACATATTTGCTTCTTTTGTTCTGTTCTGTTGTTTTATAAGAATATGTTTCAGACTGTTTACTTTCATAAAAATCATGAAGTTACTTATAAATATTAATCTGTGACGCACCCTGTTTTTTTTTTGTTTTTGTTTTTTTGGTGATACAGTTCAAATATCAGTGAAGGAGGGAGATTCAGTCACTCTAAACTCTGATCTTACTGAAATGAAGGATGATGATGTGATTCAGTGGAGGTTTTTGACTGGAAACACTTTAATAGCTGAAATCAATGTAACGGCCGACAGATTCACTGTATATGATGATGTTCTTGATGGGAGATTCAGAGACAGACTGAAGCTGGACAATCAAACTGGATCTCTGACCATCACAAACACCACAACTGAAGATACTGGAGATTATAAACTAGAGATCAACAGTGTGGAAAAGTTTTTTATTCTCTTTGTCTTTGGTGAGTTTAATATTTGTTTCACCTGTTTTATTTTTTATCACCAGTAAATATTTAATCCATACATAATTTTGCTTCTTTTGTTCTGTTCTTTTGTTTTATAAGAATATGTTTCAGACTGTTTACTTTCATAAAAACCATGAAGTTACTTATAAATATTAATCTGTGACACACTCTGTTTCTGTTTTTTTTTTTTTTTTTTCTGTTTGGTGATACAGATGAAATATCAGTGAAGGAGGGAGATTCAGTCACTCTAGACTCTGATCTTACTGAAATGAAGGATGTTGATGTGATTCAGTGGAGGTTTAGAAATGAAACCACTTTAATAGCTGAAATCAATAAACGGGTCGACAGATTCACTGTATATGATGATGTTCTTGATGGGAGATTCAGAGACAGACTGAAGCTGGACAATCAAACTGGATCTCTGACCATCACAAACATCACAACTGAACATGCTGGAGAATATAAACTACAGATCAACAGTGTGAGAAAGTTTTTCATTCTCCTTGTCTTTGGTGAGTTTAATATTTGTTTCACCTGTTTTATTTTTTATCACCAGTAAATATTTAATCCATACATAATTTTGCTTCTTTTGTTCTGTTCTTTTGTTTTATAAGAATGTGTTTCAGACTGTTTACTTTCATAAAAATCATGAAGTTATTTTTACATGTTAATTTGTGACACACCCTGTTTCTGTTTTTTTTTTTTTCTCTGTTTGGTGATACAGATGAAATATCAGTGAAGGAGGGAGATTCAGTCACTCTAAACTCTGATCTTACTGAAATGAAGGATGATGATGTGATTCAGTGGAGGTTTAGAAATGAAACCACTTTAATAGCTGAAATCAATAAACGGGTCGACAGATTCACTGTATATGATGATGTTCTTGATGGGAGATTCAGAGACAGACTGAAGCTGGACAATCAAACTGGATCTCTGACCATCACAAACATCACAGATGAACATGCTGGAGATTATGTGCTAGCGATAAATGGAGCAAAACGATCATATAAAGCTTTCAGAGTTTCTGTCTATGGTGAGCAGAGATCATTTCTCCTGTCCTTCAGATATTCCTGATATTAGTGTTTATTGTCTGATCTGATCTCAGTTTGATGTTTTTATTCCTCAGACTCTGTCCACTGTTGTGGCCCAACTGAAGCTGTGATCTGATTGGTCCTCTCTGCTCTGGTGGGCGTGGCTACTGTCATTCTTCTGGTTTATGACATCAGATCCAGAAGAGCTGAACAACATCAAGCACATATTCACACATCAGAAACCTAATTGGTGTCATTTCTCACAAACTGATTTTACATATGTACCTTATGAGATTTACTTATTTGTGGCTTTTATGTGTTCATCTTTTTCAGGAAGTATTGAAATGTAAAGCAAAACCCTGAACTTTAAAGGTTCTTCAAGTGTGTTTTTTGTTCTTCTAGTGTTTTTTTCATAATAAATACTGATGATTGTTTAATCTTGTGCTCTCTCTTTATTGTTTATATTTGCTTGTCTTTATCAATAAAGTTTTCTCACTCTGAGGTTCAAGAGTCTCTCCATGTTTTATTACATTTATTATGTTAAGCGCCCCCTGCAGGAATACTAACTTTATATAAGTAATAAGGTGCTCTAGCTGTGCTGCACTGATTAAAAGCCCACTTTGCTCTTGTCCACTGACTCGTTCAGTAAGCTGAAAAGCTAATCAGAGCAATTTCTCTTCTCTATTCAACATGCTCAATTGGTGCAAAAAAACAAAGCGGTCCAAATGGTGCTGATAGATCTGAACACACTGCCAAAACTGGGCTGGTCGACACTCAACAACAGACTGATGTTGGTCAACGGCCGGCTTGGTGTGTCAGGGGCTTTCAGCATAAAAGGGTAGAGGTGTAACAGGGTGGCCTATTTTGGGGTGACGTTTTATGCTAATATAGCCCAATAAACCCATTACTTGCTAGGAAAAATCGGCATACCAACAGAAGAATGACAATTGTCTGTAGTGTGTTCCCTCTTTACTCCATGAGACCGAATGTTTACTCTCCATGTGTGCCTGGGCTTCCATGCCAAATGGCAGTGGAGGAAAGAGTACTGGAAATTTGTCCTCAAGTACAAGTACTGTTACATTGCTGAAATTGTACAAGTAAAAGTACTGGTGTCAAAAACGTACTCGAGCAAAAGTACAAATTACTCTTCTCAAAAACTACTCAAATTACTAATTACTTTTTAGCCGGTGATATTTAATGAATTACCAAACAATATTCAATCAAATCATAGATCTAAGTAGAAAATAGCTACTTTCAACAAAGCACTTTCACCTTATTCATGAAGTGCATGAATTAGTGGTCACGATACTGGAATTTCTAACTTCAATACAATACCTTGAAAATGATCAATATTCAGTATAATTTTAAATACCATGGGGAAAACCACCACATAGTGTATACTGCCCTATAGATATTTTAAAATCAAATTTTTATATCCATCTATTTTGTCAAGGCAATCATTATTTTCAAGCTTCAAAAAGCACAAGACTCATAACAGTAATCAATTTGAATGGAGCAGTTTAATTCAAGTCTTCTGAAGAGACACGTCCGCTTTATATGATGAACAGATTTTAATTTAGGCTTTTGTTTACATATTTAAACATGGATCAGTTACCATTACAATAATCTCACTTAAATATTTGCTAACTCTGTGTATTTGTGTCTTTACAATAGGAAATTGTGTCTTTAAAATAGTCCATGTGACTACAGTGGTTCAACCTTAATGTTATGAAGCGACCAGAATATTTTTTGTGTGCATATTTTTTTTGAATGGATTTTGCTTCTGTAAATATTTCATTATTTTATGTGTGTATATATTTATATGGTATTGTAAAAATGTACATACCTTAATACTTACCTCACTAATGTTTGCAGTGGTTTTAACTAATGGGGTGATGCTTGGACTATGAAAAGGACCCCCAAAAGAGTGTGGGTTGTCAGTTAACCTGGCAAGTGAGCGTGCAACTGTGGTGCCGTGAGCAATTTATTATCATTGAGAAAGATTGCATGTATATATTTATATCTTTTCTTTGTTCTTTTGAGCAGGTTTTGTTTGCCATGTTTCTTTTCTTTGTTACTTTTATATATAGCTTTGGTTATGGTATTTGCTACTGGGACTGTTTCACCTCTCGAGCCTGTAAATAAACATTACTTTACACCTTACATCACTGCGATGTTATTTTTTGCACCTGACAGCGGGCCTGCGAAGAACCGGCGTCTCACATTTGGTGTCAGAAGTGGGATGGCTGCTCGCAAGACTGCACAGAGAGGCAGGAAGCCTAGGGTGGGGCTTTGTTCCTATCGCTGGGTCAGATGTGGCCTGGGCCAATGCTGAGTCTACGGAGGATGAGAGAGAGGAGAATCCCCCACCAGTTCATCCCAAGTCCACATCACCTTGAGGACCCGTCTCTCCTGCTGCAACATCTAGTGGTGGGATGTTTGCCGTGATGCATGACTTCCTGAGCGCACAAGAGCAGCGAGAGCAACGCTATGTATTGGAGCTACAGAGTCTGCGAGAGGCGATTCTGCAAGCTGTCCGGCCAGCTGAGGTGTCGAGTGAGGCCGAGAGTCCACGGATGGAGCTTCCAACGTTAGTCAGATATTTTCTTTCAGCTGCCTTCTCAAACTTTCACTCATCAGTGTTTATTCCTGCTTTGTAAATGCGTTTAGTTTCATAACAATCTCTTAACCCTCTGGAGTCTGAGGCTTATTTGGGGCTTGGAGAAGTTTTGACATGCCCTGACATTTGTGCTTTTTTCAGTTGTTCATAAACATATAAATGACAAAAGTGTCATTACACTGTATTCAGCACAAACTAGGCTACAGTAATATGTGAGGAACATGTATGTACATGTTTGTATTTTTGAAGGAATAATGTTTATGCGTGGTTATTGAAAAAACAAAAAACGTAAGTCACTGAAATAAGGCCAAAAAAAGTATATTAAATCTGTGTTCACAAGACTTCTGGGTATTGGAGGTTGTAGACTAGAGTTTTTGCTTCAAAATGATGTAAAAATTATGCTGCCTACTCCTTCATATAAAACAATATATTGATTTAGTTTTTGTAAGACACTTTTTGCCAAGAAACACAGTATGCGTGGAGGCGTGAATCTACATGAATAATGGGTCATTTACACCTGAGAAGACAAAAGAATCACATAATAATGACCTGAAATTACTTGCATATTAATGAGGCCTTTCAGTCAGGTAGGCTGTGAAAAAAAACCCTCTGTAATAATGTCTCAGCTCATGATAAACAGCAATACTGTGAAATATTATTACAATTTAAAATAATGGTATTCTATTATATTCTTTAAAATATAATGTATTTCTGTGATGCAAAGTGTCTGAACAATTATGTTACCTCTATGGCATTTCATATAGACTTTTAGCTTAAAAGCATGCACATTTGGAGAAATTTTGATGGATTCTTATATATTTATGTCAATTTTCTATACTGAGAAGTAATATTTAGTCAATATTTATTGTCATCACTATGAGTGCTGGATACTGTGTTTTCAATTCATACTTGCAGCCGGAGGGCGCTCTCTGTGCACATTTAGTCTACAAATTATTCTAAAGAAGAAGAGGACATTTCAGGAATGGTGTTTTCAATTCATACTTGCAGCCGGAGGGCGCTCTCTGTACACCTTTAGGCCACAAATTCATATAAAGAAGAAAAGGAACTAGGAACTAACGGCATGTCTTCTAGAGATCGCTAACCATGGCTTTAACATCCAGATAAACACTTTTCAAGACAATAAATACACGATTGAGACGATGAATGCATGTTGAATGAGCATTGCCTCAGTATTTGTTTCTGAATAGCGCTGGCTCCGTGGGTGTGGCCGCATTAGCGGGTAATGAGCTGAATCACAGACTTCTGACATGGCTCTCTTTTCATACAGATTACATAAACACAGAATGTTTGTTTTCGATTTGACTTGCACGATTTAAAACCTGACATTTCAACGTTTCTTTAGATGTAAGTGTCATTTTTTTTCCATTAGTATTCATAAGTTACAGTTCATTTTCTGAGAACTATCAGATTGGACTTCGTTCAGAGGGAGAGGAGAGATCACGCATCATGTTAGTTTTCTTTATTTTACAAAAAGCACAACATTGTGTTTTTACTCTGAGTGTACACAAATAAAAGAAGACATTCTATAGTTTCAATTGATATATTACTTTTGTCTCTATGACAAGAAATGACGGAGTATTTTAAGTCTGTTTTGCTGCAATGTGAAAAAAATCCTGCAAAACGCGCCGGCGCGTTTTCAGACCTCAGGGAGTTAATCTTTGGAAGAGACATGAATTGCGCATCTCTCTTGTGAGAAGTGAATCAAACTGACGTTCTCCTTGTTCCGTGTGATTGGCTGTTTGCCACACGTGTCACACTTTCAGGTGCACGCGCTTTGCAAACTCTGGCTTAAACCTGAGTTGACAGAGAAAGTATATACCGAGCGTTGTGCAACAGTTTATCCTGATCTAAACCAGGTTGGATTTATCTGGATTTGTCAACTCCAAACCTACTCTGAAACTCAGAGTTTGTTCAACTAGCTTCATGCAACATCAAGCACATATTTCCACTCTCTTTCAGTGGTATATTTATAAAAATGCAATTCAAAAGACTTTATTGTTTATAGTTGCGTGCCTTTATCAATAAAGTTTTCTCACTCTGAGGTTCAAGAGTCTCTCCATGTTTTATTACATTTATTATGTTAAGCACCCCCTACAGGAATACTAACTTTATGTAAGTAATACAGGTGCTGGTCATATAATTAGAATATCATCAAAAAGTTGATTTATTTCACTAATTCCATTCAAAAAATGAAACTTGTATATTATATTCATTCATTACACACAGACTGATATATTTCAAATGTTTATTTCTTTTAATTTTGATGATTATAACTGACAACTAAGGAAAATCCCAAATTCAGTATCTCAGAAAATTAGAATATTGTGAAAAGGTTCAATATTGAAGACACCTGGTGCCACACTATAATCAGCCAATTAACTCAAAACACCTGCAAAAGCCTTTAAATTGTCTCTCAGTCTAGTTCTGTAGGCTACACAATCATGGGGAAGACTGCTGACTTGACAGTTGTCCAAAAGATGACCATTGACACCTTGCACAAGGAGGGCAAGACACAAAAGGTCATTAATAGAGAGGCAAAGGGAAGGAAAAGATGTGGTAGAAAAAAGTGTACAAGCAATAGGGATAACCGCACCCTGGAGAGGATTGTGAAACAAAACCAGTGGTGGAAAGAGTACTGAAAATTTGTACTCAAGTACAAGTACTGTTACATTGCTGAAATAATACTCAATTACAAGTAAAAGTACTGGTGTACAAAAAAGTACTCGAGTAAAAGTACAAATTACTCTTCTCAAAAACTACTCAAAGTACTAAAATTACTAGTTACTTTTTAGCCGGCGATATTTAATGAATTGCCAAACAATATTCAATCAATCAGTAGAAAATAGCTACTTTCAACAAAGCACTTTCACCTTATTCATGAAATGTACATGAATTAGTGGTCACGATACTGGAATTTCTAACTTCAATACAATACAAATGATCAATATTCAGTATCATTTTAAATACCAATAACATTGATCAATAACCATTACAATAATCTCACTTAAATATTTGCTCATTCTGTGTATTTGTATCTTTACAATAGGGTAACTTTGTTGCAATATCTCACATGCAGCACAAGAAAGCTTGATTTCAAACTGAATTGAATTTACAAAAAAAGACAAGTAAACAGTCAGTAATAAAATAAGAACAAAAACAAATTACCTCAATTCAGGTGAGGTATATGACATATAACAACACTGAATTTTTATATGCCTTGTATCTTAAAGGGTTCCCTAGTGAAAAAAAAAGTATACTTTATTGTATTTTAAATATATTCCCTTTTTCTATAGTACACTGCAAACATACTAACAAAAAATTTACTATCTCTAAATATATAAAAAGTATATTAGCATCATATTTTCACAATACAACTTTTAACACACTTTAAAATAATTGTACTTTAGTATATTTTCTAAAAAATATAGTTTAGAAAAATATACTTGAAGTGTAAGTTCAGTTTATTTTTTAAAAGTGTATTTATTTGCACTTTATAAAAATATATTTGAGGATTATTTTAACTGTGTACTGAAAATGATCATTGTAACAATGCACTGAAAGTATATTTAAAAAAAATACATTATTTAATATCCTTAAGTTGTAGTGTATTTAAAGTTAAATTTGAGTATATTTTTTAAGTTTACTTATTCATCCTTGGAATTCATTTTATTACTTGTGCTTATTTATTTCAGTATGACTAATGCATTAAAAGCCCATTTAGTATATGCAGTGTAGCTTTCCTGCACTTTTCCCAATTTCCAGATATGTGTAAGTTTACACTGGCAGAATCATTTTACAATCGTACACACAAATCTATATTGAACAACACACCAGCAGCACAAGTAATGTTACATGTTAAAAAATATGTTGAGTGGTTGAAAGCATCGTTGGTGAACCATGGTCGTAAGTCCCATTGAACTCTATTGGTAACGACGGAACTTGCGACCATAGTTCGCTTTGGGAAACGCACCCCAGGTTAAGTATAATGTCGCAATGTATAATTTATTTAATAAAACACTGAAAGCTCGATTTTGGAAATTCTGACCAGTTCAATCATGTGACATCGCAGCCTGACCTTGATGGTGACGACAGCCGGCTGGGAATTTAATTTAATGGCCTACGCGATCCTGAAAGAACCGGAGAAAAGTGCTGCTATTTGGAGGTAAGTTGTAGGCTAACTTTTTTTTTTTTTTTTTGCTTTAACAAACGGAGAGCTAGATTTTGGCTTTATCTCCTTTTTGAGTTTGTGTGTGGTGGTTTATGGCACATGTTTGGGTTTGTATGCAGCACCAAAACATTCATATGATTGGTCAAATCGGCCCGTATACTGTACGATATTAAATCATAAAGTGTTGAATGCTTGACTACCCTGACTACCCTTGACTACTATACCGAAAACAATATCGACATGCCATACTGATACAGTTCCCTGCTGCTAATCCTCGTTTACTGTTCAGAAATAGTGCTGGTTCAATGTAGGATTCAGACAGACTATTGTAAACGTGAATAGTTGATCATGCTGTCTGACCTTCTGTCTTTGTATATTCTGTTAACACATGCTGTCTCACGAGTCCTGCGGTCACTGTGTAAGCAGCCATCAGACACAATAATGAGAAGCTCATCAGAACATGGAATATAATGCGTAATTTGTATTTGTACATAGAGGGTCACCATTGGTCCAATCATTTTTTTTCTTTAATGAAAAACATGGTAAGTTTTGCTGAATCTATGTTAAGTTTAAATAAAAAGAATTGGATTTGTTAATGAAATATGTCTCTTCATTAGTGATGTTGTTACATTTTATTTATTTTAATGGCCTTGAAAACAAATGCATTCAACTTTGGGAAAATGTGTTAAACTGTATTTAAATAGTAGCACAACTGTATTGTGTGAGATTATGTAATTCAAAGTACAGTAGTCAACATTTGAAGTGGATCAAAAAAGTTCAGCAAAGTTGTCATAAGAAGAAGGTTTTAGGACAGCTTTGATGAAAGATGATTTTTGATCCACTTTACATGTTGACTATATTAAACAAAGTATAAGTAATAACAAAGTACATTGTTATTTACTGCGAAGTGTGTATTTTTTTAGTATTTAGAATAAGCCAAAGGTACTGAGCATACAGTACTACTGTAAAATAAAATTCATTGTATATTGCTTGTGTGTTCGGAAGACACTCGTAATTATTTTGTAATGTACTTAAAGTCACAAATAAAGTGTACTTTTAACACAAATAAAGTATACTTTAATATCACCAATCAAGCATGTAATTAGTCCCTACACAGGCATATACTTAAAGTGTACTAAGTATACTTGAAGTTGTTCCAATTTAGCACACAAAAGTGCACTAAATATACTTAAAGTTGTGTTTTAAAACAACTTAATTACAACTAAAATATACTTAGTACAAAATTAGTTATTTCAAAATTGCACACTTTAAGTTAACTAATCATTAGCACACTTGAAATATACTAATAATTAGTCTTGCTGCAAGTATATTTAGCATACTTTTTTTTCACTAGGGTTAGTTCACCCAAAAATGAAAATTCTGTCATTAATTACTCACTCTCATGTTGTTTCAAACTCATAAGACCTTCGTTCATTGTCAGAACACAAATTCAGATCTTTTTGATGAAATCTGAGCGCTTTCTGACCCTCCATAGACTGCAACGTTATTACCACTTTTTATGGCCCAGAAAGGTAGTAAAGCCATAGTTAAAACAGTAATTAATGACAGAAATGTCATTTTTTTTTGGTTGAACTAACCCTTTAAGAGCCATATTATATGTTGTTTATTTAGATAAAAAGAACATCAGAGGAGTTTGACCTGTAATGTCTGTATGTAGTGATGCAGTTAGACAGACTATATGTAAAAATCATACAAATGCCCCATTCTGAAACATACATCTACATTGTTAAGAAATTAAAGATCCGTTTGCTGAGACTTTCTGGTGCATTTCACTTATAGCCAATTGAATTTCCTGTAGCATTTTCATCAGCCAGGCATGGAAGTCTATTCTGATTGTTTGATAACTTTTGACAACGTTTAATTTAAGAGCACGGAGAGATTCGCTATTGCACACTACACAGAGCGCGCACTCATGAGAGGAGAGGCAGTTTACTTGTATATTTGAGAGCTCGCGTCGTTTTCTGCCATTTCATGAATGTGCTCTCCACAAACCTGCGGGTATGATTAAAATTATGCGCAATACCTGCAATCCTGCGCTGTACTGAAACGAGTGACAGCAGGAGGAGGCGGGTGTGTGTCAAATTCGCTGTCGGGGTGACAGAATGAGAACGCACAAAATATCAGGGTTTTCATTGGTCCGTTTACGATCGGATAACTTTATTGGCTACCGATATGCTGGTCAAAGCAGAGCTATATGGTTTCAATATTAACTCAAATTCTTGGCGTACTCAGTAACGGAATGCGATTTTACAAGTAGCGAAGTAGATTACTTATCTTAATTTGACCTTAAGTACAAGTAAAATTACAGATTAAAAATGTACTCAAAAAAGTACAAAAACCCGAAAAAACTACTTAATTACAGTAACGTGAGTAGTTGTAATTCGTTACTTCCACCTCTGAACAAAACCCATTCAAAAATGTGGAGGAGATTTACAAAGAGTGGACTGCAGCTGGAGTCAGTGCTTCAAGAACCACTACACACAGACGTATGCAAGGCATGGGTTTCAGCTGTCGCATTCCTTGTGTCAAGCCACTCTTGAACAGACAGATAGCGTCAGAAGTGTCTCGCCTGAGTTAAAGACAAAAAGGACTGGACTGCTGCTGAGTGGTCCAAAGTTATGTTCTCTGATGAAAGTAAATTTTGCATTTCCTTTGGAAATCAGGGTCCTCCTTTATGGATCTTGAGAGAGGAAATGTCATTGCTCCCTATGGAGGCCTCACGGAACCATCGGATTTCAACAAAATATCTTAATTTGTATTCCGAAGATTAACAAAGGTCTTACGGGTGTGGAACGACATGAGGGTGAGCAATAAATGAAGGAAATAAAATAAAGGAAAGGAAATAAAAATGGTAAATTCATGTTGACTTTAAGAACAATGCAAATCAGTGGAAGGTCCTCACATTACAAGCAAAAACACTTACTTGTGTGTGGGCCAGTTGCGTAAACATTATGTTAACATATTACCCATTATGTTAAGACTGTGTCTTAAGAGCTAGTACGAACAACTAGAATGTAGTTAGGGGAAATCAGTCTTACTTTTTGGTATCAAAATTAGACCAATCTACATTTTTATGTAACTAACTTAAAAAAGTTATGTTACAGTCTTAAAGAATAAAATTGGATGACTAACTTGTAAGACTAATCTTAGCAGTTTATGCAACCAGCCCCTGTTTTCTCCTCATGGTACTCTTCCCTCTGTAGATGCAGGGAGTTTGAGGAGGGGGACATGACTCCCTGTTCTTTAGTCCTGTGGAGGATCCAGTTAATCCAAGCATGGAGAGACTTCACACACAGCTCTGTTCAGCTGCCGCTGGCCTGTGGGATTGCCGCCATATTCAGCGTTTTTGTAATCACTGTGCTATTACGAACTCTTCTGGGTAAAATTTCTACTACTACTGTTAAAATAAAAGAGAGCTCTGAATATACATTTTCCTCACATGGTCCATTTTAGTTTTCACAAAGACTTATTTCACCAAAAAACGTTTTCCATAATCATTTTCCACCCTCTTCACTTTTCCAGTATTTCATTTATATATAAATACATTTTTGTACGCTTTTACCATCAGCATTTTACTCTACAGCTTTCCTGTCAACCAACCAATCATCAGGGAGACATGGTGAACCAGCAGCTGGCGGTCAAGAAATCAGGGACAGTCCAGTGGAGATCAGCCGACATCAGCAGCAAAGTTACTGGCCTACAGTGGCCCACAACAGCCATTCACCGCAGGAGACATCTGATTTAGTCGTCACAGTGACCGGAGTGTGTGTGTGTGTCATCTTTATGATGTTCATTTCCCATCTGCTTTGAACACTTGATCTACATGCTTTACTTCAGGGTACTGCACAGGAATTGAACCAGTATAAATGAATTCGCTCTGGATGAAGGCCTTTTGGTAGCCTATGTTGTTTGCACTCAGATTGATCTATTTTTATTATTTAGGTAAAATTCTGTTTGAATACTAGAATGTTTGCGGTGCAAATAAATGTCACTTGATACCTCAGACTGTTCTCTTCCTGTGGGTTTTCTTTCATTCAAACAGCTACACTACACATGTGTCAGTTTTCAGAGATGGAGGACCCAGGCGCAAATGAGCAGACAAGGGGTTTTATTAACAAGACAGAAGACTTGAGACAGCAGGGAGAGTTAAGCGTGAAACAGAAAAAACAACAGAAAAACAAATGTAATTTTTACATGAAAAAGTTAGCTCAGGCAAGAATTTAAAAAAAGAAAGTAAATTCTATATTAATACTCAATTTAAGCTTGTAGAAATTAAAGCATAAATATCAGCATTATAAAATTAAGTAAAACTACTCAGCTTTTCTGATACTGGTGTTCCCACCATGCAATGTTTCTAAGTTAAGCATACACTTTAAAAGCATGGTTTAATTCAGTGATATATTGTTTGAGTAAAATGTATTGCAAAAGAAACAACTATGTAGAAATTATTCAATCTTTTACTGGCCAAGTTAAAATTACTTATTTTCTTTGTTAATTTTACTTAAAAGGGTTAGTTCAACCAAAAATGAAAATTCTGTCATTAATTACTTACCCTCATGTCGTTCCACACCCGTAAAATATTCGTTCATCTTCAGAACACAAATTAAGATATTTTAACTTAGTTGAAATCCGATAGCAGGCCTCCATAGGGAGCAATAGACACTTCCTCTCTCAAGATCCATAAAGGTACTAAAAACATATTTAAATTGGTTCATGTGAGTACAGTGGTTCAATATTAATATTATAATTATAATATAATTATTTTTTGGAGCACCAAAAAAACGAAATAACGACTTATTTAGTGATGGCCGATTTCAAAACACTGCTTCAGGAAGATTCGGAGCACAAATGAATCAGTGTATCGAATCATGATTCAGATCGCATGTCAAACTGCCAGCGGCTGAAATCACGTGACTTTGGCGCTCCGAACAGCAGATTCGACACACTGATTCATCTGTGCTCCGATACTTCCTGAAGCATTGTTTTGAAATCGGCCATCACTAAATAAGTATATATTAATATTGATTAATATTGAACCACTGTACTCACATGAACCGATTTAAATATGTTTTTAGTACCTTTATGGATCTTGAGAGAAGTGTCCATTGCTCCCTAGGCCTCACAGAGCTATCGGATTTCAACTAAAATATCTTAATTTGTGTTCTGAAGATTAACGAAGGTCTCACGGGTGTGGAACGGCAGAGGGTAAGTAATAAATGACAGAATTTAAATTTTTGGGTGAACCCTTTAACTTATAGTTACTTAATCCCATTTGAAATTTACTTTACAGAAACTAATCAAAAACAGGACTAGAGAACAAAATTGCAACAAGGATACACCGTTACTAGTAATAAAAAAAAAATAACTAGAGCTAGATTAAAGGTGCGATATGTAAGAATTTTGCAGTAAAATATCCAAAAACCACTAGGCCAGTGTTATATATTTTGTTCACTTGAGTACTTACAACATCCCAAATGTTTGCAACTATTTGTAAATCATGAGAAAATTGCAGTTTTAACCAAGGCTGAATTTTCTTGATTTTTTGCGAGTACCATGCTTTACCCTGCCTCAGAGAAAACGTACTCGGTTACTAACGTAACCTCGGTTCCCTGAGATACGGAACGAGTACTGCGTATGGGGAAAAGTCTCCCTTTTTCCCCGTCACTGAAGCCTTTATCAATAACGCAGTGTAACTGCATCGTCATTGGTTCACTCATGAGAAGTTGTTGAACCAATGACGACGCGGCATAGCTGCGCGACCTATGGCGAGAAAGCGCGCGAATTTTCCCGCCGAAAGGGGCGGGGTATAGTGCTATATAAGCGGGCGTTTCGCCATAGGAAACCAGGCCATATCGACTGAAGCGACGACCCTGAAGCCGCAGCCTCGTGGCACGGCAAGTAACGCAGTACTCGTTCCGTATCTCAGGGAACCGAGGTTACGTTAGTAACCGTGTACGTTCCCTTTCGATACTTCACTCGTACTGCGTATGGGGAACGAATTCAACCACGCCGTGCCACGGAAGGGAACGACTGGACAAGTTTGGGACGCCAGGGGGTCCACGGAACTAGTGAGAAGGCCGAAGCCGTCGAACCCAAGTTACACTACAAGAGGAGAAACTCCTGAACCGGTTTTGAGGCGGGGCTCAAAGAGGCCGCTGCATCACACCGATAGGACCCGAGCTTGCAAAGTCGGAACGTCCAACTGGTAAAATCTGACAAAGGTGGACGGCGAGGACCAGCCGGCCGCCTCACAGATGTCTTTGATAGAAACTCCACTGGACCAGGCCCAAGAAGAGGCCATACTTCTAGTGGAGTGAGCTCTAACTCCTATGGGGCAATCTGAGCCCATGGAGGAGTAACAAAGAGCTATGGCGTCAACAATCCGGCGTTGCTTTGAGACCGGAGACCCTTTGGTGCGGCCGCCAAAGCAAACAAAGAGCTGATCTGATAGCCGGAAAGGCTGTGATCGCTCTACATAAGTTCTCAATGCCCTAACAGGGCAGAGCAACTCCAGCTCTTGCTCTTCTGACGAGACAGGGAGCGCAGAGAGGGAGATAACTTGTGCTCTGAACGGAGTCGAGAGCACCTTGGGGACGTAGCCAAGCCTGGGTTTCAATACGACTTTAGAGTCGTTGGGCCCAAATTCAAGGCAAGCAGGGCTCACAGAGAGGGCCTGCAGATCGCCGACACGCTTCACCGATGCTAAAGCCAGTAGCAGAGCAGTCTTGAGCGTCAGGGGCTTGAGGTTAGCTGAGCACAGCGGCTCAAAGGGATGTCCTTTGAGAGCTCTGAGGACCATAGAAAGGTCCCAGGTGGGAACAGTGAGGGGGCGAGGAGGATTCAATCGCCTAGCACCCCTCAAGAAACGCACCACTAGGCCGTTTCTCCCCACTGACTGGCCAGCGGTAGGAGAGTGAAACGCTGCGATGGCTGCTACGTAAACTTTGAGCGTTGAAGGGGCTCGCCCTGAATTCAAACGCTCTTGGAGAAAGGACAGTATCGGAGATACGTCACACTCCGCTGGATCTATGTTGCGTGCAGAGCACCAATCAACAAAGATTGACCATTTCTGGGCATAGAGACGTCTCGTAGACGGAGCTCTCGCCTGAGAGATGGTGTTCAGCACGTCCCCGGGGAGGTTAACCAGCTCCCGTCGAGGGACCATAAGTGCAGAGCCCAAAGTTCTGGTTGTGGGTGCCAAATTGTCCTGTTCGCCTGAGAGAGAAGGTCCCGTCTCAGAGGAATGGGCCATGGGGCTCTCGTGGAGAGCCTGAACAGCTCTGAGGACCAAGCCTGGCTCCTCCAGAGCGGGGCCACCAGGAGGACTTTGTGCTCGTCTTCCTTGATTCGTCTGATAACCTGAGGGATCAGAGCGATCGGGGGAAATGCGTAAAGAAGGGTGCTGGGCCAATGGTGGGCCAGCGCGTCGTCCTTCTTCGAGAAATAAGTTGGGCAATGAGAATTGTCTTCTGAGGCGAAGAGGTCGATCTCTGCCTTCCCGAAGAATTCCCATATCGTGAGAACCGTCTGGGGGTGGAGCGTCCACTCGTCTGAGGGGACATTGCTCCGAGACAGCATATCTGCTCCCAGATTGGTTTTTCCAGGAATGTGTGTCGCCCTGAGCGACAGAAACCTGGGTAGAGCCCATTCCAGAAGACGCTTCGCCAGTGTGCATAAGCGGCTGGACGAAGGACCTCCCTGGTGATTTATATACGACACCACCGTCATGCTGTCCGATTGGACTAGGACATGGCGTCCCGTCAGGTGAGCCTGAAAGAAGTGAAGGGCACGAATCACTGCCAGCATCTCTAGGCAGTTGATATGAAGATGGCTGTCCTCGTGAGACCACGAGCCGAAGGCCGGTCTGCCCTCGTAAAGAGTTGGATGCCCAACCTGATACCCAACCTGAGTTGGATGCGTCCGTTGAGAGCACCGTCCTCCGCGACGCCGCCTGAAGGGGTACACCACGCTTGAACCACTCGGGGTTCAACCAGGGCTTCAGGGCTGATAGACAGGCCTGATTGACCTTGAGACAGAAGCGGCCATGCCGCCAGGCATGGGGGGGGGACCCGAAACTTCAGCCAGTACTGCAGAGGCCGCATCCGAAGAAGGCCGAGCCGTAGAACTGGGGAGGTGGAAGCCATCAGCCCTAAAAGCCTCTGGAAGGACTTCAGAGGAAGGTAGGCTTTGTTTGTGACGGAAGCCGCGAGCTGCTGAATGGCCAGAGCGAGACTACTGCCGTCATGCGAACAGAGTCGAAAACTGCTCCCAGGAACGAAATGCGTTGGCTGGGAAGCAGCGAGCTCTTGGATAGGTTGACCCTGAGACCCAGGCATTCTAGATGGCTGAGGAGCACAGATCTGTGAAGTTCTAGCTCTGCTCGCGAGTGGGAGCCAATGAGCTCAGAATGAGCCAATCATCGAGATAATTCAGAACACGGATTCCCATCTGTCTGAGTGGGGAAAGAGCCGCATTCATGCACTTGGTGAAAGTGCGAGGAGCCAGGGACAGCCCGAAGGGTAGGACCGTGTATTGGTAAGCCACACCCTCGAAGGCGAATCTCAAGAACCGCCTGTGGTGGGGGGCTATCTGGATGTGAAAGTAGGCATCTTTCAGGTCCAGTGAGCAGAACCAGTCCTCGTGACAAATCTGTGCGAGGATCTGCTTCAGCGTCAGCATCTTGAACTTCCGTCTCATGAGGGAGCGGTTCAGAATCCTGAGATCTAAGATGGGTCTGAGACCGCCATCTTTCTTGGGGACCAGAAAGTAACGGCTGTAAAAGCCTGACTCGCTCTCTGGAGGAGAGACTATTTCTATAGCTCCTTTCCTGAGCAGCGCCAAGACTTCGGTTCGGAGAACGTGAGCGTTGTCCGAAATCACCGAAGTTTGAAGCACCCCGCCGAAGCGTGGGGGTCTTCGGGCAAACTGGAGCGAGTAGCCCTGACTTATGATCCCTAGGACCCACTTTGACAGCCCGGGGATGGCCCGCCAAGCCTCGACCCGGGTGGCAAGAGGTTGAATGACATCGGCTGACAGCCCGCCTGAGGGGGGGCTGTGCACCGAGGGGAGTGGAAGAGGAAATTTGCCCTTTATTAGAAAAGGTAAAAATGTGTTCGCCGTGAAAACGGCGGTTTGTGTGGACGCAACATTTGTGGGCCCATCTGTAACACTGAGCATCATTCCCACGCCCGGATGTGAACGAGGCGGAGGGGAAACTGCGCAAAGGAGCTTTGGGGGTGGTCCGGCCGCAGCGAGACATTCCCCCGTCCTCTTCCTTCCTCTTAAATCAGGATGACTTAGGCGTCACAGGGTCCAGCGCAATCTTGGGCCGGGGTCCCTGGCGTCTCGGGAAGGAGCGTCTGGCAGAGCGAGAGCGCTGGCGTTGCTCCTTTGGCGGTGCTGCCCGGGAGGCAGAGGGGGCAGGCTTGCTCTGCTGAGCCGGCGCAGGCCTGGGTCGGCTTGAAGCAGATGCGGAGCTGGAGCGTTTTGGCAGGAAGTGTCTCATGGCCTGAGACGACTTCTGCGCTGCGGTGAATCGCTCGGTGAGACCCTCTACCGATGACCCAAAGAGACCGGAAGGCGAGACAGGGGCGTCTAAAAAGGCCATCTTATCCGCGTCCTTGATCTCGGTCAAGTTGAGCCATAAGTGGCGCTCTAAAACCACCAGGCTGGCCATGGACCTTCCAATGGCCTGGGCTGTGGCCTTCATGGCTCGCAGGGCTAGGTCAGTGGCGCTGCGGAGGTCCCTGAAGGCAGATGCATCAAAGCCGGACTCGTCCATAGAGTGGAGAAGCTTGGCTTGAAACACTTGGAAGATCGCCATAGTGTGGAGCGCCGAGGCAGCTTGGCCTGCAGAGGCGTAGGCTCGCGAAGCCAGGGTGGAGGTAGTCCTGCAGGGCTTTGAAGGAAGGGCCCTCTTAGATTTCCAGCCCACAGCCGTGGGAGGACAGAGGTGAGCTGCCACTGCTTCATCCAGGGGCGGCGGGTGCTCGTAGCCCTTTTCTTCAGCGCCGTCCACAGTGGTGAGGGTTGAACGGTGCGTGGTGTGCAGGCGGGCAGAGTAAGGAGCGCGCCATGACTTGGTCAGCTCCTCGTGTACCTCGGGGAAGAACGGGGCAGCAGCGTTGACGAGGGGCCTGGCGTCTTTCCGGCAGGAACCACTCATCCAGGCGGCTCCGTGACGGCTCTTCCAGGGGAGCCCAATCCAGGTCCAGCTGCTCCACAGCTTTAGAGAGGACGCGGAGAAGTTCGGCGTCCATGCCCGAGCCGTGTTCGATGGGCTCCAGCGGAGGCGGGGGGGCGGGGTCGTCCGACTCGCCAGCCCAGCCTTCTGCTTCGGAAGCCGCGAGAGACATAGACTCATCTAGCGGCTCTTCATCCGATCCACCGAATGAGACGAGGTCACTTGCGTATGCTGAGGGACGCTGCTCAGGGTGGGAGAATCTGACGGGCGACTGTTCTCTGGCGGGAGAGGGCGAGGCACGCGGGGGCTGGGCCGACGTGAGCTCGCTCGACTCCGGGCGCTGGGTCGCTCTACCCCGCTGTCTCTTCCTCGCAGGCTCGCGGCGGGACTGCCTCCGGTGAAGAAAGCAACCCGCGAGTGTAACAGGTATACAAAGTATAATACTAAATATTGTTATAATTCACACAAAATTGTTCTATTGTACGTTTTATGATACCTGATCTAAAGGTGCGCTTCTCCTTTAAGTGATGCGAGGTCACAGTATGACCTAATTTCCTGTCCTGTCTCCTCCTCTTCCCTTTTGAAATGTGATTCTATGGAAGAGGTAGGTTTCTTTTGTCATCCTGTTAATTTTATTTAATCCTTATGTTAATTATATCTTTTATATCTGTATTTCCACCCAAACTTATGTGTAAAGTACTATTTTATCTATCCTTGGGATTATTTTTGTTATTTTACATTCTTTGAGGTATATTTCTGTCTTTTATGTGAAACAAGCACATGGTAATGGAGGCGCATCATATTTCTTTTATAGAGTGTTATAAGGGCCACTCAATCTGAGGCTGCTTATTTTGTCTCTGTTATACAGGTATGTTTTTCTGTATTATTATTTTCCTTATGTTCATGTTTTCTTCCGCCCTTTTGAAATGTGATTCTATGGAAGAGAGTGTTATAAGGGCCACTCAATCTGAGGCTGCTTATTTTGTCTCTGTTATACAGTAAATGATCCAGTGAATCTGCTGCCTGCTGTCCCGTGTCTGTTTCTACACCCACACAACGTAACACAACGCAGACCAAGTTTTAATACCCGGTGTCGCTGGCCGCACATCACGCTGGGCATAAGCGAGCCGCACGGGTTACACGTGGTGCCGTGAACCTTTGGGTTCCGCATGATCGGCTGTTCACCGATCGCCGGAGTTGCTGCTTCAACAGACGACGGGTGTGCTGTTCCGAATCGCTGGAGGAGTGTTTCGCTGACCGCGGAGGCCGCAGCTCGTTTCATCTTGTCACCTCTGCTCGACCAGTTCACTGTATCTGCTGCTCACATCAAGTAGGACGGCTTTAATCGAACGATTGCTTTTTGTGAGGTATGGTTGAGAACTGTTTTGTTTCTATCGACTACTATTCGCTGCATATACACTTTGATGTGTGTTGAACTGTTCCGTGAAACTGAACACTCATTATAAAGGAGTTTGATCGTCACGTGGAACATTTTTTTTTTCTCTCTCATTCTCCGTGCAACTGTATGCTGAACCGTTCTTCGCGCTGCTGCACGCTCATTATAACGGAGTTTTTTTTGTGTTCGTCACATACGTAAGTTTTTTTTTTTTTTTTTTTTCTCTCCGTGACACGTCACACTGAACTGCTTTGAAAGAGCATTATTACATGTGTTTCTGCAAAGTGTATATATTTTTCTGCATACTATGTTGTGTCTTTAGTGCTTTTAATTCCATTTTCTGCATATCTCTTGGTGTTTACTATTCAAGTTGAGTCATGTTTGAGGACACTGTTAGTCAAGATAACTTTAGCTCTGTGCAACAACCTAACGCCATGTTTCCAGTAGGCAGGGGTAGTGGGGCTGTGTATAGTCCTCCTGAAAAAATGTCTGAAACTCCCCGTCAATGTTTTGGGAGGGGAAGGGCATTCTTTAATGCAGAAATTGACCATGTACATGCATCTGATTCAGCTATTGGTGCCTCAGTGGGCCCTACTGCCTGTTCCACACCTTTTGCACACTCAAACGCTGATAATGTTTTTACTCCAGAGTCTTTAGGTGGTTTAATTTCTGATTTAGCTCAGAAAATTGGTGAGAGCATTTCGGCCAGTCTCAACTTAACACAACAACCCAGCCAAATGCAGTCTAAGTCAAATGTGCAGCATTCAGATGACGGTGCTGATACGTCAAAATTGAAAGTGATTGTCCAACATGATGTGACACCTCCACCATTCTTTAGAGGTGATCGAAGTGATTCATTTACTGTACACGAATGGGAGGACATGATGTACAGTTATTTGAACAGTAAGAAATGCACTGATGAAACTGCTTCTGATCTCATTTTGAGCAGATTGGCCGGAAAAGCAAGGGACGTGGTCAAAGTGTCCTTACGTAGCTTCCCAGGGCAGACTACTGCAGTGCTTCCTGCCACAGTGTTTGATATACTGAAGCGTAATTTCAGCGAGTTAACTTACTCGAACATGCCTATGGCTGACTTCTACAACACTCTTCCTAAGGTTGACGAGAGTCCAATGGACTACTGGATACGGCTGAATAAGGCGATCGATGTGGCTGATGAGTGTTTACGTAGACGCAACAAGTGTGTTGAGGATCCTGCAGCTGAAGCTGTTATGATGTTTGTCTCTCACTGTCCAGATCCTGGCCTTGCTTTGTCTTTTCAGTTCAAGCCTGCCAAACAGTGGAGTGCTGCTGAGGTTCAAGAACGACTGGATTGTCACCGCAGGAACCTGAAAAGAACTTCTGCTAGAACCCAACGTTACTCACCTGTGTTCGCCTGCCATCAGGACACTGTTACTGTCCGTGACGATCCTGTATTGAGTTCTCCCAAACAGCCTGAACCCTCCTCAGGTCAGTCACCATGTTCGAATGGTCAACTCAACCCTAACGCTGTCCCTTTTACGCCTAACGATAGTATGCAACAGTTAGTCGGCATGATGGATAAAGTTCTGTCTCTCTGCACTGCCTCACTGTCCTCATCCAATCCTGGATGTCACGTCACAACATCAGACCCCAAGCCTAGTGCGAGTTCAACATGTAAAGTATGTCGATCTAAAGAGCACACTAATCATACTCATTGCATGCGGCAGAGGCTTTGCCGTAACTGCTTCAAGCCTGGACACTTTAAGAGTGATTGTCCAAAGAAGACGAGCTTTGAGCCTCATTCTTCTGCCACTCAGTTAAACTAGATAGCCCATGTGTGGAAGGGGTAGCATGGGCAGTGACATACTTCCCCTAAAAGATGAGTCAGACCCACATGAGATTTTTGTAAATAGTTGCAAGTTGCAGCCACCTGACAAAACGGTGCTGTATGTGGGATCTCAGAGAATCGATGGAGCTAGTGAACTGTTTTATGCTCCTGTGACTGTCAGTGGCCAGTCTGTACTGAATGGTTTGCTAGATTCTGGCAGTATGGCTTGCACCCTGAGTACGGAGAGTGAATCCAAATTGCGTGCCGAAGGAGTTCTTTCGCAACCTTCAGAAGTTCCTGGTAACGTGGTCCTAGTGGGCTGTGGTGGTCTTACTATTCAGCCTAAGTGCACATACGACCTGGAAATCGAAGTCTATGGATTCAAGTTCATCGTACCTACTTTAGTAGTGCCTGGACAGAAAGATGAGTTCATCATCGGCAGTAACGTTATCAAATGTGTGCTTAAGAAGATGAAGGCCGAAAAGAAGTACTGGGAAGTAATTTCATGTGAAAACAGCAATCCTGAGTCTGAAGAGTTCCTTGAGCTTTTGAGCTGTATTTCTCGTTGGTCTGGTCCTCGTCAGCCTGTTAAGCTTGGCACAGTGAAGCTCTGTCAAGCAGTTACCTTACTTCCCAGAAGTGAACACCTGGTCTGGGGAAAACTTCCTGCTAATGTTAATGTTTCCCCAGGAAGCACAGTCATCGTTGAACCCACTTCTTCACGTTCAGCACCCCGTCATGTTCTTGTGGGACGCGTAGTGAGCCCTATGTGGGGTGATCGATGGGTGCCGATGAAGATTTTGAACCCCACACAGTCTCCAATAACTCTTCGTCGTAATGCTAAGCTGGCTGATGTGTCTCCTTGTTTGGCAGTAGAGGATGTTGCTGTCACGCAAAATCTATGCAGATCTCATGATGTTCCTGATACAGCTTTCCCCAAGCCCGTGTCATCTGTCGATCCTGTTAGGTTATTGCAAGAGTACGGTTTGGAAGACATTAATATCGATGAGTGTGAAGTCTCCGACTTATGGAAGGAGAAGTTGGCAAGTGTTATCGTGTCTTATCGTGATGTTTTCTCCATTGACCGACTTGATTGTGGAGAGGCGAAAGACTTCGTACACAGGATACATTTATGTGATGAACGGCCATTTCGTCTGCCCTACCGCCGAATCCCTCCTGCCCACTATCATAAGTTGCGAGAAGTTCTTTCTGAAATGGAAGAAAAAGGCATTATCAGCAAATCAGTTAGCGAGTACGCATCTCCCTTGGTAATGGTTTGGAAGAAGGATGGATCGTTAAGAGTCTGCACTGATTTTCGCTGGCTTAATGCAAAGACTATAAAAGATGCTCATCCTTTGCCCCATCAGGCGGATTGCCTGGCCGCTCTTGGTGGCAATCTTCTATTCAGCTCTGTGGACTTAACATCTGGATTTTATAACGTCCCACTCCATGTATCTGATCGGCATTACACAGCATTCACAACGCCCATGGGCTTATATGAATATAACCGTCTCCCCCAGGGCCTGTGTAACAGTCCAGCATCCTTTATGCGCATGATGCTCAGCGTATTTGGAGATCTTAACTTTTCCAGCCTCCTTTGCTATCTCGATGATTTGCTGGTTTTCGCCCGTTCTGAAGAAGAGGCATTGAAACGCTTAGAAGTGGTGTTTGCACGGATGAGAGCTAGTAATTTGAAGTTGGCTCCAAAAAAGTGTCACTTCCTCAGGCGTTCCATCAAGTTTTTGGGCCATGTGATCAGCGGTTCAGGAGTTTCAGTGGATGAAGATAAGGTTGCAGTCATTGCTGCCTTTCAGAAGAAAGACCTAATGAAAGAGGATGGCAGCACACCTTCGCCTAAGAGAATTAGATCGTTTCTGGGCATGGTTCTTTACTATCAAAGCTTCATCCCTGGCTGCTCACAAATCGCAAAGCCATTGTTCAAGTTGACTGCTGGTCAAAAATGTTTGATGAAAGGCAGAAGTCGTCGTAATAGTAATGGCACTTTCCGGGAGTTGACTCCTCATGACTGGACTACTGACTGTGATGTCGCCTTCGAGGAGTTAAAGAGACCCCTTGTCGAGAGTGTGATGTTGGCCCACCCTGACTTTGAGCGTCCCTTCATCCTCTGCACTGACGCATCGTTGAACGGCCTTGGCGCAGTGCTTTCTCAAGTTGCTGTTGGCGAGGATAAAGCACGTCCTATAGCGTTCGCCAGCAAGTCTTTGAACCACAGCCAAGCCAATTACCCTGCACACAGGCTGGAGTTCTTGGCCTTGAAATGGTCCGTATGTGACAAGTTCAGCCATTGGCTTAAAGGCCATGAGTTCACTGTATGGACCGATAATAATCCGCTCACGTACATCATGACAAAACCTAAACTGGATGCGTGTGAGCAGCGCTGGGTTTCAAAACTTGCCCCGTACAACTTTAAGATCAAGTACATCCCTGGAAGACTAAATGTTGTGGCGGATGCGCTCAGTCGCGACCCGTTTGTCAAGCCGGTGAGTCAGCGAATTCTGACCGAGCCTTACTCCGAGCTGCTGAAGCATGTACACAGTGTGGAAGATGATTCTGTACAGAGAGCATTCCATCTCACGTGCCAGCCGCAAACACTTGGCACTGAACACGATCAAAATTCTGAAATGGATGTTTCTATGACTGCTGAGGATGTGTCGTCCATCTTGTCATCTTGTGGTGATTGGGATTTAGGAGCAGTATCCAGAGCAACATCCCTAGCTGATCACATGAGCTCTTTAATTCCTGCCTGTCAAGATGTCTCTCATGCTTTTTCGTTGTCTGAATTGCAGTCTCAGCAACACAAAGACGCAGTTATTTCACGGGTGTCCTTCTATGTCAGCAGGAAGCGCAGACCATCCAGGCACGAGCGTGTGAATGAGGATTTGCGTGTATTAAGGATTTTAAAGCAGTGGGACAAACTCTTTTTGCTCAATGGCATTCTGTACAGAGCCATCAAAGATCCACTCACAAAGCATAAGAGAATTCAGTTCGTCCTTCCTGAATCCCTGAAACAGCAAGCTCTCTCTGGTGTTCATGATTTGGCCGGTCACCAGGGCCAGCCACGTACACTGTCTTTAGCCTGCCAGAGGTTTTATTGGCCTGGGATGGAAAGTGATGTTCGTGATTACGTCAAGACTTGTACCCGTTGTGTCCTGAGTAAAACTCTAGAGCCAGCTGCAAGAGCACCCTTGGAGAGCATCAAGACTACTGCCCCATTGGAGCTCGTTTGTATTGATTTCTGGTCCCCCGAGGATAGGCACAATAAATCTGTGGATGTCTTGGTAATCACGGATCATTTCACCAAGCTAGCTCACGCTTTTCCATGCCAGAACCAATCGGCTAAGAGTGTTGCGAAGAAACTCTAGGATGGCTTCTTCTGTGTTTACGGCTTCCCTCAGCGTATCCATTCGGATCAGGGAGCAAATTTTGAAAGCGAGCTGATAGCAGAGCTCCTTGATCTTGCTGGCGTTGACAAGTCACAAACTTCCCCATACCACCCAATGGGAAATGGTGGAACTGAGAGGTTTAACAGAACGTTAGGTAACATGTTGAGATCGCTTCCACCCAGATCTAAACAAAAGTGGCCACAGTTGGTGCAGACGATGACATTCGTGTATAACTGCACTGCCCTTGAAACAACTGGATTTGCCCCTTTTTACCTGATGTTTGGAAGGGTGCCGAGATTACCTGTTGACCTCATGTTTTCAAGTGTGCTTCGTGATGAGTCAATCTGTGACTACAATGACTATGTTCAATCTCTCGTCAGTGATCTACAGTCTGCTATGGTGCTGGCTCAAAAGAATTCTACTGCAGAACAGAAACACCAGTCTGATCAATACAACAAGAGAGTCAAGGGATTGCCTCTGTCAATTGGTGATCAAGTTCTCATCGCAAACAAAGGCTGTCGAGGTAAACGGAAGCTTGCAGATAAATGGGAACCCACCATGTACTCCGTTGTCGCTTCCAAACCTTCCCTGCACATTTATAAGATCCGTGACAGATCTGGTCATGAGAAAGTGGTACATCGGAATCTCTTGTTGCCAGTTAACTTTCTTACTTTGCCTACAACAGAGTTTGAGTTTTCTGTTGGTGAATGTACTGGTGATGGTCCTTGCTCCTCACCTTCTCAATCTATATGTGATGTAACGGAGTCAACAATACCTGTCACTAATGGTTTGTCACATGCAGAGTCTCTATCTGTCATTTCTCACATGGCTGTGTGTGATGATGATTGTACAGCTTCTTGGGTCTCATCTCATTTTTTTCAAGATGTTTCTGAAGCACAAGCTGATTTATCTGTTGTTAACCCTGACACTGTAGCTAGTGCTTTTTCACCTGCTGTCCCTGTTTCTACAGATTTGTATGATCCTGTGGTTGACAATAACCCTGACAATCGTTACATTACCAGGCTTGGTAGAGTAATTAAGCCTGTTCGTAGGCTGATTGAGTCAATGGTTCAACTCGAGACATTACTTGGTGTGGAGTCCATATCTCCTGTTATTCATGTTTAAATCTGTGTATAGCATTGCTCTTTGATACTACTGAGTGTAAAGTATTGTATTTTCTCATGTGTATACTGTTTAAGCAAAAGGTCTGAGTTTTTCAAAGTGTAAAAGGCACTTTTATATGCCTACAACATGTGTAGTGGTTTGGCCAACTTCTTTCATGTTTGTATCCCTTAGTTGGGTAACTTTTCATGTTGATAGTCTTCACTGTTTTTTCTGGAGTGTAGACCAAGTTATTCTCACGACCTCTGCTCTTGTTTTTGTTATACTCTGTGGAATTTTGTGTAAATTCTGGGGGTGAGTGTAACAGGTATACAAAGTATAATAATAAATATTGTTATAATTCACACAAAATTGTTCTATTGTACGTTTTATGATACCTGATCTAAAGGTGCGCTTCTCCTTTAAGTGATGCGAGGTCACAGTATGACCTAATTTCCTGTCCTGTCTCCTCCTCTTCCCTTTTGAAATGTGATTCTATGGAAGAGGTAGGTTTCTTTTGTCATCCTGTTAATTTTATTTAATCCTTATGTTAATTATATCTTTTATATCTGTATTTCCACCCAAACTTATGTGTAAAGTACTATTTTATCTATCCTTGGGATTATTTTTGTTATTTTACATTCTTTGAGGTATATTTCTGTCTTTTATGTGAAACAAGCACATGGTAATGGAGGCGCATCATATTTCTTTTATAGAGTGTTATAAGGGCCACTCAATCTGAGGCTGCTTATTTTGTCTCTGTTATACAGGTATGTTTTTCTGTATTATTATTTTCCTTATGTTCATGTTTTCTTCCGCCCTTTTGAAATGTGATTCTATGGAAGAGAGTGTTATAAGGGCCACTCAATCTGAGGCTGCTTATTTTGTCTCTGTTATACAGTAAATGATCCAGTGAATCTGCTGCCTGCTGTCCCGTGTCTGTTTCTACACCCACACAACGTAACACAACGCAGACCAAGTTTTAATACCCGGTGTCGCTGGCCGCACATCACGCTGGGCATAAGCGAGCCGCACGGGTTACACGAGCGCAGAGAGGCCAGGCTCATGCACTCGCAGTGCGGGCATGAGGCGTCAGTGAGCGCGGCTTCCGCGTGGGGCTTACCCAGGCATCCAACGCACTCGTCGTGTCCATCGTTGTCCTGCAGAGGGGCTCTGCAGGTGTCACAGGAGTGACGTGGCATTTAAAAATGCCAGCGCCGTGAAAACGGCGATTGGGGGGCTCTTTAGAGCGGCGAGGACCGCGGAAGCTCTTTTAGAGCGGACGAATCCGCTAGGAATGCTCTTATAGAGCGGTTATAGAACCGCGAGGAAACACTCTCAGAGGGGGCGCCGGATGGCGGCAGGAGACGGCTGAGGCGGCGGCCGGAACGGGAAGCAGGCGGCGGGCGTCTAGAAGACGGCGCTCGGGGCAGTAGTCCACGAGGGCGCCGGCGCTGTCGTAGTCCGGCGGCTCAGCTGGGTCCGCTGCGGGGCCTCTTCAACGGCGGCGAGAGCTGCTTCTTCCAGGAGGCAAGCTTCTTCGGCTTCAGCGCGGAGATCAGCGAAGAGATGTGTAGTCGTCGCTGAAGGAGAAAGGACTGGTTTCCTATGGCGAAACGCCCGCTTATATAGCACTATACCCCGCCCCTTTCGGCGGGAAAATTCGCGCGCTTTCTCGCCATAGGTCGCGCAGCTATGCCGCGCCGTCATTGGTTCAACAACTTCTCATGAGTGAACCAATGACGATGCAGTTACACTGCGTTATTGAAAAAGGCTTCAGTGACGGGGAAAAAGGGAAACTTTTCCCCATACGCAGTACGAGTGAAGTATCGAAAGGGAACACTATTTTGTCAAGTAGCTAACATACATAATCAGATGCAGCTTTATTTTTAGTAACAGTAATACAGCATTTTCTCCATCATACAATACATTTTAAAATTAATTGCATGCCATTTATCAACACAAGATATCCAATATTTAATATGATATTCTAAAATCGATCTAGCTTACTGCAGTGTGTAACAGTGTCTCACAGCAGCCACCGAGCAAACGCACAGAGTAAAGTTATAACATAATTTTCAATACTCTCAAATGTATCTAATATAATAAACAGAGCTGTGTTACCTCAAACTCATGACCGGAAAGCGGAAGCATCGCCGGTGACTGTGTCATGATAAAAGTTCCGCTGCTCGCAATCGCTCAGCGGCCTCGTTCAGCTCCCACAACACTCGGTCCCATAATAGCTTACTGTTCTGTTGAGCTGGCGTATATAACTTAGAGCACAAAAGTTGTTAGGCCCGATGAGGTCTATATGTGTACTGAGTTTCATACTAATACATGCAAGCATGTTTGACATACAGACCAAGTTTTCGGAACCCATTAAAGGGGGTGCCGTAGAGCCCCTGTGCCACACCCAGGTCCCAGCTTCTGCAGCAACTTAATGGCCGCAGATTACAATGTGTGTGCCAATTTTTAAGAGTTTTTGAGCATGTTAAGGCCCCCCAAAAGCCCCGGATGGTTGAAAAAAATTTATAATCCTTAGAAAAACAATAGGGCCCTGCGCCTTAGGGGCTTGGGCCCTAATAACCCAACTTTAAAGGTATAATTCACCCAAAAATTTAAATTCTGTCATTTACTCACTCTCATGTCATTCAAAACCCACATGACTTTCATTCATCTTCGAAACACAAATTAAGATATTTTTAATGAAATCTGAGATTTTTGTACCCTTAATTGAAAGTCTATTTACCCAAAACTCTGATGGCTCAAAAGAGATTGTAAAATAAATCCATATGAATCGAAGTCTTCTAAAGTGACACAATCACTTTATATGATGAACAGATTTAAACTAGACTTTTATTCACATATAGCCTAATGAATCAGCGAACATAATCAGCCTCAGCCATACTTACTCGACGTACGAGAACAAAGCTTATTGATTCTTGAGGAAGCTCAAATGTGCTGTATAGTGTGAGAATGAACCTCATTGGTTCCCATGTTTGAGCTTCCGTTTACCTTATTTGAATGCTATATGTTCACTGATCTTGTGTACCTAGATGAACTTGAATCAAATGGCATTAAGATATTGCATAGTGTATGTTTCCTCAATGGAAAAGTGTCAACCTAAATGTACTTCATGTTGTAACAATTAAATTAACGGTTTATGAACTTTTGGGTTTACAAATCTGAGAGCACAGATTGGGAACTTAATCCATGAGCACAATCTGTTAAACTTGAGGGAACAAATTAATAATCTATGAGTAGAGTTTATAAACTGAGGGGATGAAATGTAAAACAAGGCCATGGAGTTGAGGATCTTTTTTATTTTTTCACCTATAGGTAGGGCTGGGCGATATATCGCATGCGATTGTCACGCGCATTTCGTCTGTAAAGCCGGTTCCCTGATTACCGCTAAAGCCCCGTTCACACCGCCAGCGACTTTTTCGCTGCATGTCGCTGTGAAGTCGCTTGTGGGCGGTTCCTAGTGCTGTCGCTCTAATGTCATTGGTAGACTGCACATCTGATCATATCTATAGAAAATGCAGTCACAAATGATATATAAAACTAAGAAATCATTCTAATTGGACAAGGAATTAGGTTTAAAATAATTAAAAGTAACATTCTGCTGTTGTAGAGTGTTGTGACTGCAGAGCTCGGTGCATTAAATAATTAACTAGATTAACGATCGGTCTATCAACAAATTAAACTCACTCATACTGTCAAAAATACAAAAATGTCATTCGAATTTGACAAATAATAAATTTTCTTGTCCCTAATAATAAACACAATGCAGGGGAAACTGTAATATGAACTGCAGCAGTGCTAAATTGCTCACAGCATCATATAATAACAACACAAAATGTATGAATCAAACTCACAAGACTGCCGACCGTTTCTTTTCCACGCATCATTTAATTATATCCATGTATGTACAGTCAAATCATATAAAGCAGTGAAATCGCTCCGGAACTATACCCTGTCTGTCTTGCCTGCACTCGAGAGGGTGACGTGAGCTCCAGAGAGCTTCATTCCTATTGGCTGTCGCTCGCGAAATTCGCTCCTGATTTGCATAAAGTTGAAATATCTGAACTTTTGTCGCTTGTCTCTCGTCGCTTGCCACGCCTACATTCCGTCGCCAACGGTCACTGTCGCTCTTGTCGCCGGAAGTCGCCAGCGCTCCATTGAAATGAATGGGATCCTGTCGCTTTGTCGCTGCTTATCGCTGGCGGTGTGAACGGGGCTTAAATCGCCATCACCTGCTTTCAAATGGAGCGGCATTTAATACACAGAGCCGTAGTTCACTGACAAGCCACGCAATATCGCGTTCATTATCGAAGGCGATTCATCTGCGATATGAACGTGATATTGCGTAGCTTTACCCTTTAGCGGTAATCAGGGAACCGGCTTTACTGACGAAATGCGCGTGACAATCGCATGCGATATATCGCCCAGCCCTACCTATAGGTGACTTCTCAGGCTCTGTAAAACACATTCTTTTGGCCTTATTTACATCATACAGTTGCAAGAAAAAGTCTGTGAACCACTTGCAGAATCTGAAAATGTGAAGAATTTTAACAAAATAAGAGATCATACTGCATATATTCTTACTATTCCTTAGTAAGATATTTTACATAAAAGATGTTTACATAATCCATAAGACAAAAAAAATAGCTGAATTTATTAAAATGACCCCGTTCAAAAGTATTTGAAGCCTTGATTCTTCATACTGTGTGTGGTTACCTGGATGATCTACGACTGTTTTTCGTAGTTCATCCGGGGTGTGAAAACTTTTGAAATTTGAAGATCAAGGTAAATTGTATTTAATCTGTCTTCCGGGAAACATGTAAGTATCTTCCGTTTCTTCCGAAGGGCTGTACTAAATGAAAAAAATATATATATTTAAACGAAATAAGAAAAATTTGGACATCTTCATCCTGTTCAAAAGTTTTCACCCCCCGACTCTTAATGCGTCGCGTTTCCTTCTGGAGCATCAGTGAATGTTTGAACCTTTTTTAATAGTTGAGTTTGAGTCCCTTAGATGTCCTCAGTGTGAAAAGATGAATCTCAAAATCCTACAGTCACTACTGGAAAGGGTTCAAATATGCAAAATACACTGGAAAACTGAAGAATTTTTGGGAGCTGGAGGATTTTTTTCTGAAGAACAGAGCTCAGTTTAACTGCTCAGGATAAACAAGAGAATCATGAACAACAATCACAAAACAGTTGTAGATCATCCAGGTAACCACACACAGTATGAAGAATCAAGGGTTCACATACTTTTGAATGTTTTTTTATCTTTTATGTAAAATATCTTACTCAGGACAGTACTAAATAAAAAAATAACATGCATTTTGTCACATTTTTACAGATTCTGTAAGTGGTTCACATACTTTTTCTTGCAACTGTATATACACAAAATATTCATAAGCAGAATTGTGCTTTTATCTGCACCTTCTGAGTTTCATCTGTGACGTAGTCTGAACTTAGTGCACAGTACATAGTGTTTCTGGCTAGTGTCATTATTTACACTACTCTTATGATAACATGCTTTCAGAACCCACCCACACATTCTGATAAGAAGTTGCGAGAACTCAAACAAAACAAACTGAAACTGGAGCATCTTAGACTGAACTTGTTAATTTGTAACTCCTTATCTCTACAACTTGATAGTCTTGAAGGAAACATCAGGTTTAAAATTGCACAATTCTTATTTCAAAGACGTTAAAAAAACAAAAATAATAAAAATCAGATCCAGTGTTCTCATGTTTTTAATATTTATTTAAAGACAATATCTTACATCGGAGTAAAGAAATATTTGAAGTCTAAAAATCTTCATGAAATTTACAAAATGCAACAGTAACAAATCAGACATTAAAAAAACCCTCAAATTTGTTGTTTATAAATATCTAAAAACAAATGCATCTTTACATAGTTCCACATAATGTGCAAAATTACTGACAAGAGTCTGCATTTTTTTTTTTCCCCCATGGGCATGCTTACCTCCATTTTAACATTTTTAGACAAAATACTAAAAATGTTATACAAATTCTCTATACAGAATTTATTGAAAGATCTGGTACATCACGTACAAAGAACCACAATAGCAGCGGCATCAACAGTTAAAGATAGTTTAGGTAGCAACTTCTGCACCATGGTGTCATTTCATTACAGTCAGTGTACCTGATGCATTGTTCTGAAAGACCTCGCTAATGGCTTGGCAAGTGCAATATTTTTTCTTGTGCTGATATATTTCAGGGACGTTAGTTTCAAAGGTTCTTTAAACATTTTGCAAAAGCATATAGTTTAATAAAGTAGTCCTTAAATATGTTGCGGTCATCAACAAAGTGGCACTTGGTTCTAATTTGCTATTCTGAGCACTGCCATAAAAACAAACTATTTCAGACCAAATAGAGTCCGAAAACATGAAAAGCTTCAAGTAGAATTAAGTAGAGTCAACTACATTTTAACACGAGGTGAACGGATCATTATAGCTAAACATTACTAGCAGCTTTCGCTTATATTGCATCCAGTGCTTTATTACTAGCTCAGAAATCTTGCATGACTCATGTTGCTTCACCCTGTAATGATCAGAACATGTTACATTATAAACAATGATGTACATAAAAAGGGTCCGTTAAGCATTATAAATGTGTTGCTGTTATTTTGACCTCATCCTCTATAGTGAGCGCTGGATTGTCATACATCTCTAAACTTCTATCCTTGGTTTTCATGTCATCCGTCTCTTTATCCTCTTTTTCTTTGCAACACTTGCAGCAGCAGCAGCAGCGAGTCCTGCAGAAGGTCATGCTGGCGGTAACCACTCTGTCCCAGGGTTTGAAGGAATGCAGCGGTTTGGGCAGGAAGTCCCAGCTGCGGAGGAATGAGGGCAGGAAACGCGGGCAGCGTTTCTGCATGATGTTCACTATGACCACAATGATCGCAAAGACCAACAGGGGCACTCCAACCCCCACCAAGACCTGCCACCCCGCGATGGAGAGGCCTAGGACTGACAGTGGGAAGAGCAGAAAGCACAGGAAGAGATACAGCGCTGCGAACCAGCGGTACTTGGCCGTGCGGTTGCCCAGAGCTTTAGCCAATCGGATAGGGACTCGCGTGAAGGGGATGGGATACCACAGTAAGATACCACAGATGTTGAAAAAGAAGTGACAGAGAGAAATCTGGAAAAAAATACAAATGATAGTCATTTAATTGTCTTCTGAGTAATGCAAATAATAAATAAAAACCATGCGCTTTGTCCCCTTTGTCCCCTGCTCTACCAAAAACACACCAAACCATGAATTCAAAACCGAGGTACATAACGTCATGTTATGCACCGTTACACCCCTCTTAGTTTCCCAGCAGGCAGTAACAAACCTGTAGTGAGTTAGCCAGTGTCTCTCCTGGACTGGCTAAAGCAGCTAGAATAGCAGTGGTTGTCGTGCCAATGTTGGAGCCCAGCGTGAGTGGATAAGCCCTCTCGATGCTAATGACACCAATACCTGAATAGGAAGAAAATGGCACAGAGGCTTAAGGAAATCACATTTACCCACTTAGCATGTAGCTAAGCTAACATGAGCTGAACTCAAAGATCTAAGACATTTTCTATGTACGCAAAATCCTATTTCTCTCAAATATTGTTCACAAATCTGTGTTATGCCGAGTTCAGACTGCACGATTTTCAAAGTAGTCGGGTCACACACTTTTCACACTGCATGACTATCTTGGCCAGCATTCAGTCGCTGCTGTGTTCACACTGCACAATGGATCGGCGACAGAAGGTTTCACACTGCATGACTTTACAACAGGAATCGCAGACAGCTCTGTCTGGCACGCAAACTACGTTTCACAACCAAACACACGCGAGACGTGACAAGGAAACAACGCGATATCACGTGAGTCTGAGATGAAACGTCAAACAAACACGGGTGCTTCCTGCTAAATTTCTACAAATTTTTCTTCCATTTCTTAGGTCCAAATAGACAGAGAAGAAGCCTTTTATTGAAACGAAGCCATGCTGGCTGATATTGTGGTCTATAACTCCTCCCCGAACTCCCCGCTGCTCTGTATCTTAATCTCTCATTGGCTGTCGGTCATCGCCGATGTAGTTTTTAGTCAGAACACTTTTCACACAGCAGGATTTTGAATCGCCGACAGGTCCAGATATTTAACATGCCAAATATCTCACGGGCGTCTGCGACTCATCGGCGATTCTCTCAGATCACGTCTTTGCTCATTCACACTGCGTGATTTTCACTCGCGTGAACGAGCACCGATTTGCCTGTGATTTCGGGCATTTGTCAGCGATTTTTCAAAACCTGTTGCCGAGCCAAAATCGGGGCTAAAATCATGCAGTCTGAACTCGGCTTTAGTGAGCACTTTTCCTTTGCCGAGATAATCCATCCACCTCACAGGTTTGGCATATCAAGATGCTGATTAGACAGCATGATTATTGCACAGGTGTGCCTTAGGCTGGCCACAATAAAAGGCCACTCTAAAATTAGCAGTTTTTTCACACAGCACAATGCTACAGATGTCGCAAGTTTTGAGGGAGCGTGCAATTGGCATGCTGACTGCAGGAATGTCCACCAGAGCTGTTGCCCGTGAATTGAATGTTCATTTCTCTACCATAAGCCGTCTCCAAAAGGCGTTTCAGAGACGCATCCAACCGGCCTCACAACCGCAGACCACGTATAACCACACCAGCATTTAATAGACAGAGCCGTAGTTCACTGACAAGATACGCAATATCGCGTTCATTATCGCAGATGAATCGCCTTCGATAATGAACGCGATATTGCGTATCTTGTCAGTGAACTACGGCTCTGTCTATTAAATGGCGCTCTATTTGAAAGCAGGTCATGGCGATTTAACGGTAATCAGGGAACCGGCTTTACTGACGAAATGCGCGTGACAATCTCATGCGATATATCGCCCAGCCCTATATAGTGGGTACGAAAAGTATTCAGACCCCCTTAAATTCTTCACTCTTTGTTATATTGCAGCCATTTGCTAAAATCATTCAAGTTCATTTTTTCCTCAATGTACACACAGCACCCCATATTGACAGAAAAACACAGAATTGTTGACATTTTTGCAGATTTATAAAAAAAAAAACAACTGAAATATCACATGGTCCTAAGTATTCAGACCCTTTGCTCAGTATTTAGTAGAAGCACCCTTTTGATCTAATACAGCCATGAGTCTTTTTGGGAAAGATGCAACAAGTTTTTCACACCTGGATTTGGGGATCCTCTGCCATTCCTCCTTGCAGATCCGCTCCAGTTCTGTCAGGTTGGATGGTAAACATTGGTGGACAGCCATTTTTAGGTCTCTCCAGAGATGCTCAATTGGGTTTAAGTCAGGGCTCTGGCTGGGCCATTCAAGAACAGTCACGGAGTTGTTGTGAAGCCGCTCCTTCGTTATTTTAGCTGTGTGCTTAGGGTCATTGTCTTGTTGGAAGGTAAACCTTCAGCCCAGTCTGAGGTCCTGAGCACTCTGGAGAAGGTTTTCGTCCAGGATATCCCTGTACTTGGCCGCATTCATCTTTCCCTCGATTGCAACCAGTCGTCCTGTCCCTGCAGCTGAAAAACACCCCCACAGCATAATGCTGCCACCACCATGCTTCACTGTTGGGACCGTATTGGACAGGTAATGAGCAGTGCCTGGTTTTCTCTACACATACCGCTTAGAATTAAGGCCAAAAAGTTCTATCTTGGTCTCATCAGACCAGAGAATCTTATTTCTCACCATCTTGGAGTCCTTCAGGTGTTTTTTAGCAAACTCCATGCGGGCTTTCATGTGTCTCGCACTGAGGAGAGGCTTCCGTCGGGCCACTCTGCCATAAAGCCCCAACTGGTGGAGGGCTGCAGTGATGGTTGACTTTCTACAACTTTCTCCCATCTCCCGACTGCATCTCTGGAGCTCAGCCACAGTGATCTTTGGGTTCTTCTTTACCTCTCTCAACGAGGCTCTTCTCCCCCGATAGCTCAGTTTGGCCGGACGGCCAGCTCTAGGAAGGGTTCTGGTTGTCCCAAACGTCTTCCATTTAAGGATTATGGAGGCTACTGTGCTCTTTGGAACCTTAAGTGCAGCAGAAATTTTTTGGTAACTTGGCCAGATCTGTGCCTTGCCACAATTCTGTCTCTGAGCTCTTCAGGCAGTTCCTTTAACCTCATGATTCTCATTTGCTCTGACATGCACTGTGAGCTGTAAGGTCTTATATAGACAGGTGTGTGGCTTTCCTAATCAAGTCCAATCAGTATAATCAAACACAGCTGGACTCAAATGAAGGTGTAGAACCATCTCAAGGATGATCAGAAGAAATGGACAGCACCTGAGTTAAATATATGAGTGTCACAGCAAAGGGTCTGAATACTTAGGACCATGTGATATTTCAGTTTCTTTTTTAATAAATCTGCAAAAATGTCAACAATTCTGTGTTTTTCTGTCAATATGGGGTGCTGTGTGTACATTGAGGAAAAAAAAATGAACTTAAATGATTTTAGCAAATGGCTGCAATATAACAAAGAGTGAAAAATTTTAGGGAGTCTGAATACTTTCCGTACCCACTGTATGTATGTATGTATGTATGTATGTATGTATGTATGTATGTATGTATGTATGTATGTATGTATGTATGTATATGTATATGTATGTATATATATATATATATATATATATATATATATATATATATATATATATATATATATATATATATATATATATATATATATATATATATATATATATATCAAATTGAGTAAAGAGCGCTTTTTACAACTTACCAGATTGTCCGACCTCCTCACTCACTTTCTTCCAAGCAATATCCTTTTTATTCCGGATTCTATAAAAGTACAAAGATGTATTGTACAGCGACGATAATTTTGTCCTCCATTGTTGTTTCGGATTTCTGCCTCTGCTCACTACATCGTAAATCACGTCACTACTAGAGCAAGTTCCTAATTGGTTAACGCAGTGCGAATATTCGCCAAAGTTCAGATTTTTCAACTCAATTCGTGCCGCAGGATGTCTATTCGCGTCTTTGCATTGACTTAACATGTAAATCCCTCGTGCTTAATGCTTCATTCGCATCTGGTGTGAA
>NC_063063.1:16495810-16618310 GCF_018812025.1 Megalobrama amblycephala | reverse complement strand
TTACTAAACTCAACAGAAATTCATGTTCTTTTTTCAGTCAAAATTTTTTCTGACTTTTAATACCGTGTCCACACCGGACGCGAGCGGCGCGACGCGTCAAAAGATATTAGAATCCATTATAATCAGCGATATTGTCTACACTGGATGCGGCGCGGCACGGCAACAAATTCCCGACAGTAAGCAGATTCCTCGTTCTATTTCTGATGTAGTCCAAGCGCTTTGCAACGGTCGGTTTGTCGCGTTCAGTATAGACAGCTTTTAGCTGACGCGAAAAAAGATGTGTGTGGTGTAGACGCGGTGTTAGGGTCTTCAAAAAGATACTCTTGTGTTTTTCAAATATTCTATTTTTTCCCATTGATTATGATATCAGCATAACAATTTGAACTAGATAGAAAAGTTCGTTGAGACAAACTTTGGCTTGAGAAAGCCGGACCAGCAAGTTTGATGTAGATTTAAGTCAGAAGGTTTCAAGTTTGAAGTAACTTTAAGTAGTTTTGATAGATAGATCAGTTAGAAAAGATATAGCACACTTGGTCAGAACAGTCTAAATCTGACCTTAGTTTGGTGGTTGTAGAGTTAAAGAGTCTCAGAAGAGAAATTTTAGTCTCAGAAGTAGAAGAAGTTTAAATAGCATTTCAGTAAGTTGGCTTTCTCAAGCCAACTTAATAAATATATAGAAAATTTGAAAATTTCAACAAAACATTCACAAGTTTATTTTTGGAACACAGAGTAGATATAGTAAGGTATCTTGATGTGACATGGGCAAATAAGAGCTTGATTTATCGCTTTAAAGGCCGGTTAGGTTAGGACACATAAAGGTGCCTCCAACAAGCATGTCTTCGACCATTACATAACATTTAAAAGATTTTGTGTGGGGGTTCTAAACTACTGTCAGCCACAAGTGGCATTCAAGAGCAGCCTGCTGGATCAGCTGTGTTCATATAGAATCTTGAGACTCATGCTAAGGGACAGTTGAGGGAATTGATTTAACTCTCCGAGTCAGTCGCATTCACTGTTGAAGGCTGGATCAGTGCTCGAACGTCCCCTCAGGGCTGTGTGTGCATGTGATGGGTTGGTTTAGGGATGCGCACTGGATGGGTCGGTTGTGCTGACTGGTTGTGGGGTGTTTAACAGGCCAAGTGTGTCTAGTCTGCTATGTGTTGCATGCAGGACTGGCGCGCATTCCCAGGGAGGATAAAAAAGGGAGGGTTTTGTCAGCGGTGAAGGCCATGGAGGAGCGCTGCTGTCAGTGATTAATGGCTGGCAGGGTTTACTGTTCTCTGGGTTATGGATTTCCTGTCTCTCTCTCTCTGTGGTGGCTGCCTCTCATTAAACACCGCAATCAAAGAGGCCCCGGCAAGACCCGCAGCTCAAGAAGGGGAAGAGAGTTCACAAACAGACCGAGTGTAGGTGCCGGACAGATGAGGCGAGCGTAATGACCGGAGGACAGGAGAGGAATGGGTTAATAAGAGTTATAAATCAAATCGCCCACCAAACCCAGATGATCCATGTCCTGAGAGAAGCCGGAGATTATGTCAGAAGATGGATATATTTTAGCAGAACAAAACAGGGAGGGAGTGGCTCAGCACTCTGTCTTGACATGTCCGTATGGTGTTTTGATTGAGAGAGCATGCCCAAATCTAATGAAGTCATCAGAGACGGAGAGGAAAAACCAGCTATGGAGAGAGGAAATGAGTCAAAGCACATTTGAGTGACAGATAGTGTCTCATGACAGCCAAAGGCCCACACCTCATAGTCTTGTCAACATTAGACAGCAAATGAAGGATGCTCGCACTGTACGTATGCTGGCCGAAAGTGATGGAAACAAGATCCATTTCCAAGCTACTGAAATTCCAAGGTCAAAGATGGTGGATGCTGGTCGCTGATGTAAGATACTGAAGTGATGACTTACATACTTCAGTACTGGACACTGCAATATCAAATCCATCTGGCATCTCTCCCATCATCAGCTGATACTGAATAATCAAATGTGCATGCTTTGTGCATGACTTGCAATATAAGGCATGAGTGACAAGAGAGTGACAGAGCAACTACAGTGGGGTTCAAAAGGCCACAGTGAAAATCAGAGATTCAAAATTCAATCTAAAAATAGCTGGAAAATAAACCAATAGCAAACAATAAACATTGATATGAAATAAATTATATATATATATATATCGTTCCACCATATCCCAAAGGTGCTCTATTGGATTGAGATCTTTTGACTGTAGCCATCAGAAGCTGGATATACTGTGGTCATAAAGGGATAGTACTACGGGCCCAAAGTGTGCCAATATCCCCCACTCCATTACACCACCACCATCAGCCTGAACCATCGATTCAAGTCAGGATGGATCCATGCTTTCATGTTGTTTACTCCAAATTCTGACCCTTCCATCTGAATGTCGCAGCAGAAATCGAGACTCTTCAGACCAGGCAACATTTTTCCAATCTTCTATTGTCCAGTTTTGGTGAGCCTGTGCGAATTGTAGCCTCAGGTTCCTGTTGTTAGCTGACAGGAGTGGCAGTGGTGTGGTCTTCTGCTGCTGTAGCCCATCTGCTTCAAGGTTCGACGTGTTGTGCATTCAGAGATGCTTTTCTGCATACCTCGGTTAAAACAAGTGGTTAATTGAGTTACTGTTGCCTTTCGAACCAGTCTGGCCATTCTCTTCTGGCCTCTAGCATCAACAAGGCATTTTCGGCCCACAGAACTGCCGCTCACTGGATATTTTCTCTTTTTCGTACCATTCTCTGTAAACCTTAGAGATGGTTGCCAATGAAAATCCCAGTAGATCAACAACTTCTTAAATACTAAGACCAGCCCATCTGGAGCCAACAACCATCCTACATTCAAAGTCCCTTAAATCACCTTTCTTCCCCTTTCTCAGTTTGAACTTCAGCAGGTTGTCTTGACCATAGCTGCGTCTAAAATCGCATACTGTATAGTAGGTACTGTATTTGTTTTTTTAACAGTGAGCAGAATGTGAGCAGCTGCAAATGAAAGTAGGGAAAACCTGCCTAGAGATTTAGGCAGGTGGTGCTAGGGAAGGTGGAGGGCTAGGAAAATCCCCATGGTGTGCTGCATATGTAAAAAACAGTTGAGCCGGTTTGGGATGGAAATAAATAGGTTACTTAGATAGAACAAACAGATCGACTGGCCAAAGCGGTCAGCTTTAAGAGAACCAATCAGCTGCTCGAAAGAGATTCATGACTGAAACTTATATGTATATACAATATATACCCAATATATTGTGTATGTTTAATATTTTTAATTGACAACCATACATACACCCTATATTGGTGCCTTATGAGTTGCATAACTGATATTGGGTATTGTCAGATTGATTTGAAATGTAGCATTTTTGCCATCATCTATCACTTACTTTAAGTTAATATTTAAAGTGCCCCTATTATGGCGTTTGAAAGGTTCCTATTTTTGTTTTGGGAGTCCCCAACAACAGGTTTACAAGCATGCAAGGTAAAAAAACACTAATTGTCTTATAATATGCATTTATTTTTACATTATTTGCTCAACAACTCCCAAACAATTCGCTCAACGATTCATTTTTCCAAACCACTCATTTGCGTGACGCTAATCTGCAGTGATTGGTCACATGACCCAGTCAGTTGTATACAGGAGTACAGTATACAGTGTGCTTGCATCATTTAGATTGTATTATAATTATGATGGTGCTCCGCTCTGTTCTAAAAATAAAGACTCGAAGAGGAAATAAGTTGTTTTATTTATGTTAGTGAACCTAGCCCACAGCTCGGCGGTAAATACCAAACAGTCATAGTAAGTCAACATTAGCTCAACGCAGAAACGTATTGTTAAAGTACTGCAGTTGTACACCAACATATTGTTCTATTCTTAATCATAACTCCAAGTAATAACAACAAAAAACATTTGACACATTTCTAGACAATTGCGAGTGAACACATATTGCTGTTAGCTGGTTAGCCGGAGACCTACAAGCTGCGCGGAGCATACACAACTAAATATGTATTGTGCATGCTACAAAGACAAATTTAGGTTGAAGAAGCAGTCGCCAGTAAAATGACGGGAACACAGCACAAGTCAGGCTATACTGCTGTGGTATCATTGTAAAGATGAACTTTAACCACCGATTCTTCACGTATTGGCAGTGTTTGTGGGTTTTCCTCAAAGTTTTCCCTGGTGTCTGCGTGCGCAATAAGTGGGCGGGCAATATGCTGCTTTTGTTTTGACGTCACAACAAAACGACTAGGGATACATTTTATAAACGACTCATTTAACTGACTCAGAGTCGACTCTTACTTTTGAGAGACAATAACTTTATATAAGGTGCACTTTCAGATTTAAAACTTTGCAGGATGTTTTCATTCACTTAGAGCTATGTTACACACTACATGAAAGGAAATTTTCAAAAAATCCATAATAGGGGCACTTTAACACTCTTAGGAAATGACAAAATATATATTTGTATTAAACAATATTAACAGAAATTAATATTTTTTATACTGTATATCACATTTTTAGCATTTATTCTTTTATTTTTAAATGATTCAGACAAAATAGTATAGAATTTCCAGCTATAACATCAACACATCCCTAGACAATCTGAACAATTTAGAATTGTTTATAAGCAAATTTGATTCTCTTTTGTGATGTTCATTAGTTTGCAACAGCATTTTGTGAAAAAAACAACAACAACATGCAAACGCCTATAAATATAAACTGTAAACGAGCAAATTGGCAACAATATCTGTGGATTGCACTTTGAAGTCAGACAAAATAGCATCCCTGACATTTTAACAAAGCTATTCAGATTACAGTGAATTTACACATCAGTAAACATGAATTAGAGGCATCACGGTGTTGCTGTGCTCCCTGGCAGTAATAATTGCTAATAAAAATGTGAGCAGCAAATAGAATCTCATGGTTAAACATGCAGGGTGCTTGTCTATTATTCAAATAGCCGTCAATCATTCCTCCCCATCTAGCAGCATGATGCTGAGTAGGTAGTACAGTCTATGTATATCTGGACAATGACCTGGGAAGAGAATCACACTGGTGTTGTACTAATCATGAGTAAAACTGAATTTTTAGGGCCAGAGGATAAACTGAAACACAAAAGACCTCAATAATCTCCTCTGCCTGACTACTATCCATCTCTCTCACTTTCCAGAACAACACCACAAACCGAGAATCAAGTCAATGTTTGGCCATAGGCAATGAGTCAACATGCGTAGGCAGTTCTGAGGGAAAGACGGCACTAGTTCAGGGTCTTAAGAAGAAAATAACCCGAAAGTTAAAAAAGACAAACTGGAAACACACAAATCTAGGCTGAGCTTTGTTACTGTAAACCCCATGACATCTCAGTAACCAGCTTTATGATACTCATCGTCACTAGAATGCTGTTTTCTGTGTAGTCATCTCGTTTTTCTCCTGTTTATCCTCCTTTTTTAAGTGTGCATTGATTACTGAACATGCCTGCGGGCTCTGGAGAAGCCTAGCCATCTTCTCCATCAGCCCAGAATCCCATCGCTCAATGCCTGTAAATGCCTGCCACCTTTCCTCACAGAAACTGACACGTTCTTTAGCGCTCAGACAGACAGACTCACTCTGCCTTCATGTCGCAACAATACCTCAACGCTAACGTTTTTGACGCCAGCACAGCTGGAATCCCAGCATTTGTAGTCTACCAAGCTATATGTACAAGTAGTTATGTAATTACACATTAGTATAATCATACAGTGTGTGGTTTGTGTCACATAGATGGGCAAGCATTTAGGCGCCAGGCAGTTGACAACTATGTGAATAATCGAGCGCACTTTCAGAGACTGTGTATAGCGTGCCATTCGTATCAATGCTATTAGACCCAATTCCTTTTATGAGTGCAGACCTCATCTAATGGAACTGGATGTCGTGGGACATAAAGACATCACGAGTGAGTAATGTCTTCACGGCTCTTTCGCATAGTGAGCACACTTGTCACTGTTTCGTGTCAATTTCATGAGCTGTTACATCAAAAAAATATGTTAAAGGGTGGGTCGTTTTATAGTCGCGGCACGCAAGTTGTGACGCCTGCTGAGTGTTGGTGTCAGGGTGTGTCACATGGTACAGTTGCTCTGAATGCTTATCTAATCACGCCTCTCTTTCTTGTGTCAGGGTGCACCTTATTACATTAGCCATGACATGGATCAGAGCACATCTAATTCAACTACACGCACAAGATGGACGTTAAAAAGCAACGACGTGTGGGACAGCCTGAATCCAAATCCTGCAGCGGTGGCTAGTAGCTCTGAATGCTGATTTTGGCAATGGCTGGACTAACAGGCAGGACTTTGCGGGTACAATTGGCTCGGATGAGATCAATGAGGCGCTTAATATAATAGCACATGTAAAACTGGCAAATCCATTGGAAATCAACTGATTTAACTCTACAAGAGAGCTGGTCTATGGGACTTGTGTTTTTATCCTGCATGTAGACAGTATTTCATGGTGATTTCATTGCTGACTGTGACTCTTTTTCCACTTGATTGATTAGACACTAGCCTAGTGATGAAAGTGATCTGGGACGGAGCTAAGGCAGTGCTCGCAGAGAGGTTACATGGTTCAGTGGCCAGAGCTTTGAAAATGCCAACCACCAGCAGCTCGAGTCTCCATTGGAGATGTTTTCAGACACAATACACTGGGGTTCAAAAGCACATTTGTGAAAACGCTTCTGTTTTGCATTTTTCTCATCGAATGCCTTTTTATAAATGACAAAATACATTATGTGCATAATTTCTGTGCAAAGATGAACTGTAAATGAACATCAATTTTGAATTTGGCATGTCGCCCAATATATTGCCATTTGGTACGCTGCTATTTTTCCAGTGTACCTTATGGCTGATAACCAATAAATGGATATTACATTTCTATACTTCTTAAATTGCATAAGTAATTAGTTTTATTAAAACACTAAAAGTAAATTCAATCATCTTAAAGGTGCCCTAGAATCAAAAATTGAATTTACCTTGGCATAGTTGAATAACAGGAGTTCAGTACATGGAAATGACATACAGTGAGTCTCAAACTCCATTGTTTCCTCCTTCTTATATAAATCTCATTTGTTTAAAAGGCCTCCGAAGAACAGGTGAATCTCAACATAACACCGACTGTTACGCAACAGTCGGGATCATTAATATGTACGCCCCCAATATTTGCATATGCCAGCCCATGTTCAAGGCATTAGACAAGGGCAGCCAGCATTAATGTCTGGATCTGTGCACAGCTGAATCATCAGACTAGTTAAGCAAGCAAAGACAATAGCGAAAAATGGCAGATGGAGCAATAATAACTGACATAATCCATGATATCATGATATTTTTAGTGATATTTGTAAATTGTCTTTATAAACGTTTCATTAGCATGTTGCTAATGTACTGTTAAATGTGGTTAAAGTTACTATCGTTTATTACTATATTCACAGAGCCGTCGCTATTTTCATTTTTAAACACTTGCAATCTGTATAATGCACACATCTTCATTCTTTATAAATCTCTCCAACAGTGTGTAATGTTAGCTTTAGCCACAGAGCACAGCCTCAAACTCATTCAGAATCAAATGTAAACATCCAAATAAATAATATACTCACATGATCCGGTGCACGCATGCAGCATGCATGACAAACATTTTGTAAAGATCCATTTGAGGGTTATATTAGCTGTGTGAACTTTGTTTATGCACTGTTTTATAGTCGCGAGCTCGGGGGCGGGGAGCACAAGGATTTAAAGGGTGCATATTTAATGATGCCCCAAAATAGGCAGTTAAAAAAATGTATTTAAAAAAATCTATGGGGTATTTTGAGCTGAAACTTCACAGACACATTCAGGTTTTTAGTGCGCAATCAGCTTGGTGAAATTAAACATACATCTTCGTGCCTGTGACCTGTGTTCAAGCTTGATGACTGCTGAAATTAAGTTAACTATTAAAAGAAAAGCTGAAGATTAGTTCACAAATAAAATATACTGTTTAAACTGTTACTGCCTTTATTATTTTGGAATAAATGTAAAAAATGCATAAAAACACTAACTTGATGAAATTTATATTTGGTTTTAATAAATAGAACATTACAGTAAACACAGTAAAAACACAAAATCGAACTGTATTTGGTCTCTTTTTATATAACGTTTATTTAACCAGGAAAAATAAGGGTAACAGGTATATAAATTATATAAATTTACATTTGTAAATTTACACACACACACACATTTTTTTTATTTTAATATATATATATATATATATATATATATATATATATATATATATATATATATATATATATATATATATATATATGTTACAGTGTGTACGGAAATTATTCAGACCCCTTTAAATTTTTCACTCTTTGTTATATTGCAGCCATTTGCTAAAATCATTTAAGTTCATTTTTTTTCCTCAATGTACACACAGCACCCCATATTGACAGAAAAACACAGAATTGTTGGCATGTTTGCAGATTTATTAAAGAAAAACTGAAATATCACCTCAACCTGAAACATCATATTCAGACCCTTTGCTGTGCCATTCATATATTTAACTCGGGTGCTGTCCATTTCTTCTTTTCATCCTTCAGATGGTTCTACACCTTCATTTGAGTCCAGCTGTGTTTGATTATACTGATTGGACTTGATTAGGAAAGCCACACACCTGTCTATATAGGACCTTACAGCTCACAGTGCATGTCAGAGCAAATGAGAATCATGAGGTCAAAGAAACTGCCTGAAGAGCTCAGAGACAGAATTGTGGCAAGGCACAGATCTGGCCAAGGTTACCAACTTCTGCTGCACTTAAGGTTCCTAAGAGCACAGTGGCCTCCATAATCCTTAAATGGAAGACGTTTAGGACGACCAGAACCCTTCCTAGAGCTGGCCGTCCGGCCAAACTGAGCTATCGGGGGAGAAGAGCCTGGGTGAGAGAGGTAAAGAACCACCCAAAGATCACTGTCGCTGAGCTCCAGAGATGTAGTCAGGAGATGGGAGAAAGTTGTAGAAAGTCAACCATCTTTATGGCAGAGTGACCCGACGGAAGCCTCTCCTCAGTGCAAGACACATGAAAGCCTGCATGGAGTTTGCCAAGATGGTGAGAAATAAGATTCTCTGGTCTGATGAGACCAAGATAGAACTTTTTGGCCTTAATTCTAAGCGGTATGTGTGGAGAAAACCAGGCACTGCTCATCACCTGTCCAATACAGTCCCAACAGTGAAGCATGGTGGTGGCAGCATCATGCTGTGGGGTGTTTTTCAGCTGCAGGGACAGGACGACTGGTTGCAATCGAGGGAAAGATGAATGCGGCCAAGTACAGGGATATCCTGGACGAAAACCTTCTCCAGAGTGCTCAGGACCTCAGACTGGGCCGAAGGTTTACCTTCCAACAAGACAATGACCCTAAGCACACAGCTAAAATAACGAAGGAGTGGCTTCACAACAACTCCGTGACTGTTCTTGAATGGCCCAGCCAGAGCCCTGACTTAAACCCAATTGAGCATCTCTGGAGAGACCTAAAAATGGCTGTCCACCAACGTTTACCATCCAACCTGACAGAACTGGAGAGGGTCTGCAAGGACGAATGGCAGAGGATCCCCAAATCCAGGTGTGAAAAATATATATTTATATATATATATATATATATATATATATATATATATATATATATATATATATATATATATATATATATATATATATATATTTACACACACACACACACACACACACACACACACACACACTCACAGTGCTCAGCGTAAATGAGTACACCCTAAATGAGTACAGATCTAAATGATCTCAATATCTAAATGAACACAAAAACAATTTCCAAAATGTTGACAAGACTAAGTTTTATATAACATCTGTTTAACTTATAACATGAAAGAAAGGTTAATAATATAACTTAGAGAACAAAATTTTCAGTTTTACTCAAATTAGGGTGATGCAAAAATGAATACACCACACTGAAAGTCTCTGGAGCAAAGCTAAATTTTAGACTACAAATGTCTAATTTAACAAGAAGTCAACCACAGGTGAGTCTAATTATTCATTACACAGGTGTCCAGCAGACAGCTGACTATAAAAGGGTGTTAAAAACCCATTCCCATTTCATACTGTCAGCAATGGCACCACATGGAAGAGAAATGTCACAAGACCTGAGAAAGAAAATTTCTTTACACCAGAAAGGTGAAGGCTACAAGCAGATCAGCAAAGCTTAGCAAAAGTGGTACAAAAAATTAAATAAGATGAAACTGCAACCATCTCACAGAGACCTCCAGGTCATCCACGGAAGTTAACACCTCGACAGGAGCATCTTCTGATGAAAAGGGTTGAAGAAAATCAGCATGCAAGTTCACTGCAGTTATCTAAAGGAGTAGAAAGCCAAACTGGGGTGACTATTTCCCGTGTCACAATACGGTATACACTGCAGAGGAATGACATGCATGGGTGCCGCCCACGAAAGAAACCTCTACTAAAGCCCAGGCACAAAAAAAGCCCGCCTAGAGTTTGCCAGGGACCATGCTGACAAAGATGAAGACTACTGGGACTCTATACTCTGAAGTGATGAGACCAAGATAAATGTTTTTGGAACTGATGGCTTCAAAACTGTATGGCGTCGCAAAGGTGAGGAATACAAAGAAAAATGCATGGTGCCTACAGTGAAACATGGTGGTGGCAGTGTCCTTATGTGGGGCTGCATGAGTGCTGCTGGTGTCGGGGAGCTGCATTTCATTGATGGCATCATGAATTCACAGATGTACTGCTCTATACTGAAAGAGAAGATGCTACCATCACTCCGCGCCCTTTTCCAACATGACAATGATCCTAAACACACATCTAAGTCCACTGTTGGATTTCTGAAGAAGAACAGGATAAACGTGATTCAATGGCTCCTGATCTGAACCCAATCGAACACCTATGGGGAATTCTGAAGAGACAAGTTGAGCATCACTCTCCATCCAGCATCCAGTCTCTAAAAGAGGTCATTCTTGAAGAATGGAAAAAGACAGTTGTTGCAAAATGTCGGCAACTTGTTCATTCCTGCCTAGAAGACTTGGTGCTGTCATTAAAAATCATGGAGGCCATACAAAGTACTAGATATAGTAGTTTTTGTTGTGGGGTGTACTCATTTTTGCATCACCCTAATTTGAGAAACACTGAAAATGTGTGAGGTCTTTACTTTAATATATATTAGATATTTACTATATATTCTTATTTTAAAACACCACCGCACACCACTGTTGCTTGCAGATTGCAATTAAAAGACCTATCAGCCAACTATATGCATTAATACATATACATAGTAGGTTAATATAAATCATGACTAAAGTTAAATGTCAAAATCTTAAATGTTCTGCTCATTTTCAAGTTAAAATTCAATTCTATATCTCTAAATCTTCTGAATGAGGCCTTCTGAACCCACTGCATTTGCTCAGAAAAATCAAATGTCACATAACTCATACCTTATGATGCAAATCTTCCCACGTGAATGCACTGTACATGAATGCCACACAAACACGCGCACAGAACCACATCAGGACGCGGCATGTTGCAGATCATATTGTGCATTTCCCTGCAGACCAGGCTTGATTTGTCTCACAGCAGTGCACAGTGGAGAAATCGCAGCATTGGGTTTGAGTGATGTCAGTCAGCGGCATGTTTATCCTGAGGCGCTCGTCGCCTGCTCTTTAAACACAGGGCTACGAGCACGACTCACATTGGCACTCCATGCAGCGGGCCACCAAACCTCTTTAGTGCATGATGAACCTTTAACAATACCCTTGCTTACATCTGTTATTGTACTTTAAAGTAATTTCTGTCCCTTGCTCCCTGAAGCATGGTGGAATTGGAAGTGTCTGCTTTGAATAAAAGCCAAATTACTGCCTGCTCTTAGCAGACATACTCACATAAGCAAGCACACACATACAAACATGTGAACACACTCGCAAATCCCTTTTACTCCTGAAATGATTGTTGATTGTGATTCTTGCATTGTCCTTTTGGACGTTATCATTAAAGCTGGGAGGTTTGTGATTGTCTGACTTGGCTGAGAGAGCATTTGATGCTCAGTGGTAATTAATCTTTCATAACAGTCAAAGTTAGCAGAGAAGTCAAATCAGGCACAACAGCACTCTCCCCAACACTGCAATGGTGTACGGTTTTTCATCTTACATTGCTTTTTTCCTCGTTTTGTGACTCCATCCTCTTTAATAGCATTACTGTAAACAAGAAGATGGTGACACTTCAAAAGCCAGCACAGATCATTTAAAAAGGCTGGGAGGAGAACACAGCAGTCAACACAACAGAGCTCACATGTGCCATCTCTGGCTGGAAGTAAGGAAGTGCACAAATAGCAGCACCTGACAGAGTCTGCCAATTTCTACAAATTACTCCTCTGACCCCCACTTTCCATGTGCGATGGTTGAGAGCCAAATGATGGCAATTTCCCTCGAAATGCTCTCAGCTGTCTTGTGCTTTGGCAAGTGATATTGCAATCCCGTCCGTTTAGATTAGCTACACTGAATAAGGAATGAAAAAATTAACAAGGGATGTAGTTTGTGTAATATTTATAATGGGAGTTACTTAAATGTGCTTTATTGATTTTCTTATGCACACATCTCGTGGCAGGGAACAATAGAAATGTATTCTGGACATCAGAAAGAGTGCAAGGCATTTAAAAGGCAGATCTATGCAAAGGTGCGATTGATAGGTTTATTCTTAAATTGAGAATCTATCCGATTGGTATGCATCATAATGGCCGCGCACCCTGTTGGAGAATAAATCTATCACATCATTTTTCTGTACCGCCACAAATCCAATGCCAGTCAGCCAATGCAGGAATGACAGCAGTAATTTTCCCACTGTCCCACTGTGGAGGAGCCTCATCTCCACGACGCTGCACAGTCAGCAAAATACGGAGCCGGAGTGCAGGAGCAAACCAGCCATGCATAGCACACAACACACACACAAAAATGGATGCACACATCCCACATATGAGACCGAAAAAGATTCACAGCAATGCTGTTTGGGTGGTCAGCTTCAAGCCGGGGGGCGATAATGCAGCCAGAGCAATTAGCCCAAACATGGAGACCGACTGGAGGAGGGTGAGGATTTATGGCCCATAGGTCAGTGCTTATCAGCCCGGGCCTCTTTCTGACGCAGGATTAATGGGAAATGGTTTTTACATGCCTCACTGGTTTCCAGAACAAACTCAATGGAAAGTACATATTGAAATTTTTGAAACAAAGTATGTATTGAATTTTCTTACAGTCTTTGCTGACATCATGCTGGGAAAGGAACAAACAGAGAGATAGTCAAAAATATATATATTGGTAACCCTGATTCTTAAAATCTCAAGCTTCATCAGTCAAATACACACATTTGTATATACACACACATACACACATTATATATTTGTATACAGACACATACATTATATGTGCGTGTGTGTGGTTCAGGTATTCCCTATGTTGTGGGGAACAGATGAAGTTTTTTGAAAATGTAAAAATGTAGAAAATTTTCTGTGAGGGTTCTGTTTAGGGTAAGGGACAGAATATACAGTTCGTACAGTATAAAAATCATTATGTCTATGGAAACCATGCCCCTGTTGTAATGGCAAGGAATGTCTTCTTTACATTCAGTTATTCTCACAGACTGCATGTTAAAAACAAACATACAGCACAGCCCATGTAGTTCAATTCACGAACAAATTAATCTTTAAATGAAATGATGAAATAATATTTTTTTAAACTATTCAGTCTAAAACACTGTCCTGTATAACTTACAGTATAAGACAAGAGAGATTATGGACATTACTACTTACTACCCCAATGAATCACAATTGAAAAATAATACTAATAATATTAAAGTGGACCTATTATGCCCCTTTTCACAAGATGTAATATAAGTCTCTGGTGTCCACAGAACGTGTCTGTGAAGTTGAAGTTTCAGCTCAAAATAACCCACAGATCATTTATTATAGCTTGTCAAATTTGCCCTTATTAGGGTGTGAGCAAAAACACGCAGTTTTTGTGTGTGCAAATGCAAATGAGCTGCTGCACCCAGCACGCTTTCCAGAAGAGGGCGGAGCTTTAACAGCTTGTGCTTCGGTTGCTCAACAACAACAAAGCTGGAGAATCTCACGCAGCCAAAATGATGATTGATAGTATCGGTGTTCAGCCTTACATTGTTCAAACCGGAGTTGGACACTGATGAAGACTCAGGAAGAAGTTACAACTTTTAGAATGCAACTGGATATTTCTGAATGGTTAGTGGATAAATTTATGTAGTTGCTGTGGAGTTGATTCATAGATACAAGGCGTTTCTCAATGTCAAGGATACTTCCTTGGCAGGACTGCTCCTTCCAAGTCACTTCCTTCAGAGGCTAGGCTTGGCTCCTCTTTAGCATTCGGAGAACACGTAAATGGAACAGACTAGCAAGTGCACGTCATTGCGTCATTACGTCAGTGATTACACAGCTATCACTTCTGAACATTAAATAATTTGCTTCTCACCGATATCCGTTCGCCCCGGTGTCTCTCCCCCCGGTAAACAGCTGCTTGTTTTCTACACGGAGACGTATGAACGCCTCCTTTTGTTCCTTGGTCCCTGTTAAAAAAGACGAGAAAGCTATGAATAACGCTGTTAATGGTATAATATTAACGTTAAATTACTTTGGACAACTTAACTAGTTATTTATAAAAGAAATGCCGGTGACGGCAACCAAGCTAACAATTGTTAAATGACGGTCCGGTTCAGTTAGCCATCAATAACGTAACTTGTATTTGTATAATTTATAATATCAATACGGTAGTAATTTGTACTGGCATTTAAACGTTAAACTTTATTTATCTGACATATTTACTAGTTATAACAAATGTTTGGTAACATAAATATACTTACATTTGAAAGCATATTGCCCGCTAACGTCCGACATTTTTTTTTTTTTTTTTTGAACAAGATCGCAAAGCTGTGCGCATAGGATTGTGGGTGATTTGAGAGCGCGAAGGCTACACATATGCATCCTTTCCTGTATATGGGATATTTTTCGAACGAAGGACTCAGTCCTTGTTTGAAATTCCGAGGATCCTCGACATAGGAACAGTCCTTCGACGGATGTCGATGACGTAGCATCCTCGAAATTCTGGCTTCCGAGGATCCTTCCTTGACATTGAGAAACGCCTACACTAGATGTCGCCTTGGCTACGGCAGTTCATTGGAACGAATGCTTCAATAGAGCCGCCATCTTGGAACAGGGGAGCCCCTCCTCTTTAATGCATCAGCGTCAATGTAAGCAAAGGTCTAACGGAAATAAAATCACCATAAATACTCATGAATGCCATTTTCTAGTTTTTTTTTGTTTTGTTTGTTTTTTTTGTTTGTTTTTTGGTTCGTTCCAACGGTCAGACATGTATTTATCATTGAAACCAGAGACAATTTAAGGTTTTGATATTAAGATAATCTACTTTTTAAAAATATAATGCATAGTGCTAGTAGGCCTAAGTTTATTAGTCACATTCTTCCACTTGACTAAACTTCGAGTGAACTATCGCTACTTACATATAATTATTAAAGAATAAAACAGAAAAACAACATGAAAATCACCACAGTGGTACTTGGGGAGATCTAGAACAAGAATCAGGTGGAGTTTGTAGAAAACAATTTGATTTCATATTTTTATGAATTTTTAAAATATGTCTGTATAGCGAGGTAGTCTATGACTTTGACATATAATTATTAAAGAATAAAACAGTAAAACAACATGATAGTCACCACAGTGGTACTTAATTGGGAACATGTATAACAAGAATCAGGTGAAGTTTGCAGTAAACAGTTTCATTTAATTTATTTTTTATGAATTTTAAAAATAGTTCTACCGACACTTAACACCTACCACGCAACCTCATGTAGACCCGCAATACATTTTAAGATAGCGTGACCGCATACAGGTTGTGGAGCAGACGGGTATAGCTGTGGCAGGTCGAATGGCAGCGGTGACAGGTCGCGGGGCAGGCGCGTTTATCCGTGACAGGTCGAGTGGCAGCATAGTAAGTCCCGGGGCAGGCGCGTTTATCCGTGGCAGGTCGCGGGGCAGGCGGGTATAGCCGTGGCAGGTCGAGTGACAGGCGCGTATATCTGTGACAGATCGAGTGGCAGCGGTGGCAGGTCGTGGGGGAGGCGCATAAAGCGGTGACAGGTCGAGTGACAGGTCTCAGTGGCAGCTGCCCCTGCCACGGAAAGATTTTACCCCAACTGCGGTTTTCCTAACTGTCAAAAACTAATCTGTAACTAACTAGCATGGATTAGCTGCGGTCGTTAACCAAGGACTGAAACAAACCAACGTAACCAGAAATATACTTTCGTTTCGTAACATTCAATATCATAAAACACATTCTCACTTGTGAAATATAATCCCTTGCTGTCTGGTTTTTAGATTTCTTTCGTTTGAACATCCATACGCAGCACAAAAGTCCGGCATCGTCCATGAATTCAAAGTACAGGCGGAGATAGCAGCGTTACCTAGCTACTCCCTATGACAAGACCCCTGTTCCAAGATGGCGGCGGTTTTGACGCATGCTTAGAACCTCAAGGCGACATCTAGTGTATATATCTATGGAGTTGATTCAACTAATTGACTAGCATGTGCCATCATGTTAATCTTCTGTGCAAATCCAGCATTGAATTGACACACTAGTACAACAACTCCAACTCTTCTCTAAAGCAGCCCAACATGGCCTCACCCCCTATGTTGCGTGTTCTCGGGGGCAGGGTTTATGTAAATTTTGGGGTTTGGGTTTGGATGTTACCAACCCGGGAAGAAGCTTGTTATAGTCCCTACCAGCAGTTTGTTGTAGTCCTTAAAAAGCGATTTCTGTAAAATAAAATGTCTCCCTTTGCTTTGAACTTTGCAGATGTTATTTATGCTCAAACAACGACATTACACACTAACTAAAGTTTAAAAAGTGAAATCATAATCAAGGACCAGTAAATAAAATAATAATAATACAAATTTGAATCAATGAATATGAGTCAAGCTGGGAACTCTGCACTGATAACCATCCCTCCAATGGATTCTCATTTTTACGTTTGTTTGATGCTCTTTCTAACACTCAAAATAGAGGTGGTTAAGTCTTAACAAACAAAGCAAAGCTACATGACAATTTTTGCTTGTGATTGGCACTGTGGAGCATTTCATTCGATACAGCTGCATTCAAGTACACCCTGAACTCTGTTCTACAAGCATCATACATTGTAAGAAAGAAAAATTCATCTTTTTGACAGCACTCATAAATTCCGTGTTGTCTCTCCCTCCTTTGAGTTGCATCTTTGTATCCGTTGCTCTCGGTTTCATGGCATTTACATGAGGAGAGGGAGGAGCTGTGGACACCAGGACTGCTCTGACTCTAAAGGTTAAAGACATTTTGACCTACTAAAGCCATTTTTCAGGGCCCATGCCATTAGATGGCCTTTGATCTTCTGTAACGCAAGAAAAAAAAAATCCATATACCCATTTTAATCACAAAATACATTTCAGTATAAGGCAGGAAAATGTCATTCTGCTCTTTTGTTATTGCAAATCACAACAAAATATATGGTCCAGTCAACTGCGCCAAATCTCATGAAAGATTAATTTTCATTTTTCATCATTCCTTACAAAGGACCCCGAGGACATTCGTGGAACAGTTCTTTAATACCCCTGCATAAAGAGCGTCAATGCAGGCTCCACTGTAAGCCGAGCCAAGCCTCATTTAAACTTCTCTTAATCATCAGACTCGGAGCACAATCAGTGGGGCTGCATTCATCGCCGTCACTGCCGCTGAGTGACCTTCATCAGAGGTGCCAGGGCAGATGCCAGACAGGCTGCCATGTCATCTTTGACAAGGCCGATTTCTCTGAGCGCACACCCACACGGATGAAAGGCTCACAATGGCGGAGCGACTGAAATACTGCACATTAACATTCATTATTGACCCTCTACCTCTGTTCAGATTCTGTAATTAGATCTCCACCGCTGGACTCAATAGGAGAAGAGAGGAGAGCCAGCCTTGAACTCAGCATGTTAATGCTCCTCTTCCATCCATCTCCCGGCCTCTACGGAACAGCTGTAAAACTGAATGTGGTTTCAGGAGGACACATGCTGTTTGGGTGTGATTTAGCCATCCGTTCGGGAGATCCGAGATGCGGGGAGGTAATGAGGGTGTGACAGAGACCGGGGAAGCCATTAAATATAGGCGGAGAGGCTAAAAGAATGGGAACGATTTGGCTCTGCTTTAGAATTTAGTCCCCCTTGGTCCAAAACTATATTTATGGATACTCTGTTTTTCACAAACCCACATATAAATGGTTACAAGTTCCGTCGTTAGAACAGTTCAAAGATTCTGCATTTTCATATTATATATAAATGTGTGTGTGTGTATATATATACATTATATATATTATTATATATGTATATATGCACACACATTATATATAATATATATATATATAATATTTTATATATATTATATAATGTGTGTGCATATATATAATGTGTGTGCATATATATATATATATATATATATATATATATATATATATATATATATATATATATATATATATATATATATATAAAATCATATATAAATTATATGTAAAATTATACATATACATCAGTATACTCACTCCTGGGCCAAAAAAAAAAAGAAAAAAAAAATTGGGCCAAGCCAAAAATGGCTAAATATTTAGTGGTCTTTTCATGGTCTTAACCATTTTAATCACAAATCACTGGTCAGGAAATTAGCAAACATTGCACAAATACTGTAGATAAAGTAACTTAGCACGGAATAGCCGGAATAGCCTCCCACAACTTACAGACAGATTTTTACAGGAAGAAGAGTTAGTGTTGTTCCACTCAATGTTAATGGCTTCAAACAGTTCATGAGTAGCTGAAAAATGCCTCCCAGTTCGTTTGAGTTTAATGTGAGATCAATTATTCACTATAGGGTTTAAATCTGGACTCTGACCAGGCCAAAACATGAGCCTGATGGACTTGTTCTCAAGCCATTTCTGGGTTGCCTCCGCATTTTGGGCAGGAGCGTTGTCTTGTTGAAAAATATCATCTGATCATTCCTCTTCAGATAACAACTTTTCATTTGTAGGAAGCAAGCCATTCTGCAAACATTCTCCTGCACTCCAAAGCATTAAATGACTTTTAACAGTGAAGTAGCTCACTAACACCAGCAGCTAAAAAGGCTCCCCACACAATGACACCTCTTCCTCCATGCTTCACTGTTTTCGAACATACTGCTCTGGAGCATCACCATGCAACTCATGTTTCATTGTCCACACACAACTTTTCACATTCGGAAAAAAAAAGAAAAAGAAAAAAAAAAACACCATTTAAGTAGCGCATTTGCTTAGATTTTGCTAATTTACTGACCAATAATTTGTGGTTAAGACAATTAAAAGTAGCGTTTTAGGCTTGGCCCTTTTTCTCTACCACAGTATGACATATAAGGGAAACTGCAATGGGATCAAACATCTGGAAATAAAGCAGAACAACAGAGAACAAAAACAGAAGCAGTCCTCAGATGCCATGTTTGTTATTTACAGCAACAATCTGACATTGATTCAATCTTAACCCAGATAATTAGCAGAAATTATTACTCCTCCACCTGTGTGACATCATTGACAACAGCCTAACAAATGTACAAAAAAGTGACGGTTTTGAGAAACTGTCATGACTAGTTAGCTAATTTCTCCAAAGATACAATGTACTATGAAAGTTAAGCAGATAATTACATTGTTGTATGAGAAACGCACAAGCTAAGAAACCAACTGAGACCAGTAAACCATCTTGGGCTGGTTTAAGATGTTTATATTCAGTTTGCAAGAGAACATTTACTAATCGTTTTAAATCTAGCATAGTGTCCAATTATTATGCTCTCCTATACCCTATTCATTACTACACATAACAGTATTTATTAAATGTTAGTACTTACAAGCATTACATGTTGTTTAGTAGTAAACATACTATTAGCAGAATGTAACAGAGATAACATAGTACAGCAATAAGAAGCTACCACCGTTGCTTAAAAGGACAACAGGAAAGGTTGTTTTATTAGCAACAGTAGATCATAGCATGGTAACAATACATCAGGCATTGCATACAACAATCTCTTGGGGTCCAAGGAGGACTGAATCTTGCATGACAGAACCAAGTAATGACACACTATCTTAGGCGGGTTTAAAATGTTTGTTTAAAATGTTGGTTTATCTTACTATCTTAGCATAGCGTTAACTGGTTAGCCTGCTAGCTTAGTGCTAAATGATTATTCTGCTCTTCTAGCATACCCTACACATTACTATAATCATAACTACTTAAATGCTAATATTTACAAACATCACATGTACTGTATGATAGCAGTACTGCTAAAGGCCAATTCTCACTACACAGACTAACATCAAACAAACACATTTGTGGGGTTTAGTCGAATCAGTGTTACTCCTGTCGGCATCTGTCGGCATTGGTTGGCACTTGTTTTTGCCGACTAAACATGTTCAATCAGCATTTGTCAGGGGATGGAATGTCTGAAAAGTGACATACTGTAGTGTGGTGATAGTCCGTGTCTGTCAGTGCTGCGTGAATTAGCCTTAACAGAGTGTGACAGAGATAAAACAGATTGCTGCAAAAGGGCTATTTTGATTAGCTAGCATGATAACACAATAGATCAGGGATCAGGGATCCAAGGGGGACTGAATCTTGCATTGCAGAATAGAGTAACTGCATACTAGGTATGAGCATCTGCATTAATGATGTGGAGAACACTACGAACTGGCTGTTAATTATTTAGAATCACTGAAGGTGCAAAAAGAGGATGGAAATAGCAGCATATAAGAGATGCACTAATGTATCGGCAATAGCAATACAGTGTAAATGAATTTCCTCAGGTCACTGACATTTAAAAGCTTAAGGGCTCCAGCAGTGATGGTGTGATATCATCACTTTGGCTTTTCAGTAACACAAGTGGCTGAGCTATTTGAATTACAAACACAGTTAATGAATTTATTCATTTTAAACCATTTAGCCAGATAATGAAAAAAGCCATTTAGAGCTTGACGCTCACCACTCAGATTGTAATTGCTGCATATGTCTGTGGATACAGAAATGCCTGTGTCACTTACTCACGGTAGATCTGTAGAAAATGGCCATCTGCCACAGCGTGGCCTCTTTGAACATGATTCTTATCCTGAGTATTAATGTTCTCTCTAAATACACCATCCAGAACTAAAAGGATATTGCCTTGGGTCTATTACCTCCTGCCATCTGTTTTTCCCATTTTCTCTTTTCCTTCCAACACGCAAGGAAATATCTGACACAGATGCTGAGTCATTCCCAGATCAATTCAAATTAATGCCGTGCGGGCGTAAGGTGCAGATTTTAGCACTCCAGAAATGGAGTTTGACTGCGTGCCTTTCTTCCAATTCCTTTTTTTATACAAATAATGTAGAAATCAATAGCTGCGGTCAGCATATGCATTTGGAGCGGTGGGATTTCGATTTCGGCTGGGGAGTTGGAAAGGAAGGAAATCAGAGCATCCGCTCTACCGGCTAGCTACGGTATTCCACGAGTGGCGCTAACCACGCGCACTGCTTCTTTTATCAGTCAATACATCATTTTACTTAGCCAATAACAGAGTCCCTCACACAAAAGATAATGGATGTTCCTCTCGGTTGCCGCGGGATCTGCTGCAGTGGTAATGTAGATTAATTCACTGCAAACAGATTGATTTTTCCTTCTCTGTCAGAGTCATTTGTTTTTTCCTTGTAGCTGTGGTCAACTACTGTAACTGCCCACCTGTGTGAAGAGACATTGGTTACTCAGGAAAATGAGTAGCCAAACTAAAGGCATTGAAATTAGTGCCTTCCGACATTCCCTCTCTTTGCTTTCTGTTCCTGCCTGTGCATTGGCCTGACAGACGGTGTCAGCGACTGATAGAGGCATTGGTGACCCGTGTCGACCCTCCATCACTGCCAGTCAGCACTTCTGTGAGGTCAGGGCTGAGGCACCACAGAGCGTCCCATTAAATATACGAGGCAAAATAAAACACTAAAGAGAAAGTAGGAAGCTGAAAAGCAGAGGCCACACACCTCCATCTGTCACTTCAGCCTACCGCCTGAGAGGGAGAGAAAAGTGATGGAAGGACAGAGTGAAAAGAGGAAAAGGTTCTGGAACCAAGAGCGCTCCTGCAGGCAGAGTTTCTCTTAGAACTGGTATTAGAGTCACCGCTGTGGAATCGTTTATACTTGCTTTATTGTTTCATCAGTGTTTATGGCAGCCGCTGCCACACATTCACACTTTGATGTGGTCCGCTTTAAAAGGACGAGCGGCATGAAAGTGTGTGGGAAGCAGAACAGATCACAAGTCTGAGTTCAATAAACTGCCTTCCGCAGCCTAGATATGGCTCAGCGTGGAGCTTTGTTTGGATGCCGTTTGAGTTTTCCTCTGAGATTGACGACTATTGGAATGCAAATAGAATTCAGCAAACTGATTGATTTCTCAATCCTGTCAGAATTATTTATTAGAAGCTGTAGGGAGAATGCACAACAATTTCAAAGATTCCACTAAATTTATACTAAGCAAATTATTTACTTGAAGGAATATTAAGCATGAATGACATAATGATTACTAGGGCTGCACGATATATCGCATGAGATTGTCACGCGCATTTCGTCAGTAAAGCCGGTTCCCTGATTACCGCTAAATCGCCATCACCTGCTTTCAAATGGAGCGGCATTTAATAGACAGAGCCGTAGATCACTGAAAAGACACGCAATGTCGCGTTCATTATCGAAGGCGATTCATCTGCGATATGAACGCGATATTGCGTGGCTTATCAGTGATCTACGGCTCTGTCTATTAAATGGCGCTCCATTTGAAAGCAGGTGATGGCGATTTAGCGGTAATCAGGGAACCGGCTTTACTGACGAAATGCGCGTGACAATCTCATGCGATATATCGTGCAGCCCTAATGATTACCACATAAATTCATTTCCACTAGTCCCTCCTTTTCTTTAATTAAAGCAAAAATCAAGGTTAATGTGAGGCATTTACAATGGACGAAAACGGGGCCAGTTTTGGAGGCAGAAAGTAAACGAAGCTTGTCATTTTATAAAATTTTGTAAAATTCATTTGCATTTTAGTTTACATTGTTACATATTACTACACATTGTTACATATTAAAATCTTTTTTTTGAGCTCCAAATCAGCAAATCAGAATAATTTCTTGAAGAATCATGTGACACTAAATCATGTGTCTCCTTTCTGGAGCACGTCAGAAAAATGAACTGAAACTGCCTCAGTCACAATAACAATTATATCTATAAAAAAAAAACTTGAAATGTGACATTAAAATGAACCAATTCAAATTGAAAAAATATTCTCTGATTATGTAATCCATGTGAAACCAACAAGAGGTACAGAGGTAATCTGCTCAAATGTAGATGTTTGTAATATGAACGCTTTCTTATGAGGAAAGGACAAGGCATAAGAGTGAATATCTCACTCTACTTGAATTAAAAAGTAAAAATTGATTAGAATATTCATTAAAGTTCATAATTAATCTAAACAAGAAACAATATTATATCTACTGCAGAGGAAGACAGTCAATAAAGGTAAATAGGACAGGTCAATTAAATTTGATACGCAGTATATTAGCCTATATAGGCCTCTGCATTTTTCACTGCTCGTAATCACATCATTATCTATAGGGCACAGCTGATGCTGAACGCGATATTGCGTGGCTTTTCAGTGATCTACGGCTCTGTCTATTAAATGGCGCTCCATTTGAAAGCAGGTGATGGCGATTTAGCGGTAATCAGTGAACCGGCTTCACTGACGAAATGCGTGTGACAATCTCATGCAATATATCGTGCAGCCCTACTTTATATAGCATAGCATATTGGCTACAACTAAGTTAGACGGGACATATCAGACGAAGACTCTTCGCTCTTCAAATACGTAAAACATTAAACTTTATAGACATAGTATTTTTGAGTAAAGAAAACGCTTTTCAAACACATTTTTTTTTCAAACATCAGATCTTCATTTACCTTGGCATTGCACAGACGAGATGTCCAAACTGAGCGCGTACTTCAGTCACGAGGATTTATGAGGTTTGACTGACAGTTTGAGGATCCAATGGCGTTACGATGTTTTGGCACACGGTCTTTAAAATCCTTTTTGATTCGTTAAATATTTGTAAAACCCACATACAAGCATAAAGGGTGACCTATATATATATATTTTTTTTTTTAAATAACTAGTGTTTTACGTTTGACTGAACTGTCCAATGTGTTTATTTATTGTCCAATAAATATTATTTTATATAAATATGTCCATTAGTGCGTAATTATGGATTGAGTGAAAGTTACATTAATACGCCATTAGATGGCGGCAACACTTTACAGGTGAATGAGTCAGTCACAAGAGACTTTTAAATTGAAAGGAACTTTTGTTTTATCGCTGTGGTGTTATGGATGTTTTGGAAAACTCCCAGAGCTGTAAAAAGGACAAATACAAGATCGTGTTCTCAGCGGACATTCAAACTGACTTTTATAATGGATATAATATTATGGACATCTACTTGAAGAATGAATGTAATGCAATATATCAGACACAGGTAATAGCCTACTCGCTCAGGCGATCTCTCTCTCTCTCTCTCTCTCTCTCTCTCTAATACTGTACAAAATTCAATGGGTTTCAATGAAGCGACTCAACGTTCCTTCGTTACTAGTTCTAAAGTGACGTTTTAGAGTTAGTAACGGAGGCTTGGTCCAACTGTCAACTTGAGATTTGAATCCGTGGCACAAGGAAGTAGTGCTGCACAAAAGAGGGTTTTATAGACACTCCGTTGTTATTTCTTATTTATTTACACACTCGTGCCATCGAACTGTTGTATGAACACAATATCACACTCTTAGCCGTGCGATATGGCTGTATATCAGCATGCTGTGATTACCTACGGCACTCGGCCTACGGACGAATCACAGCCGTGCTGATATACAGCCATTTCGCACAGCTACGAGTGTGATATTGCTCATATATACACATATATATATATATATATATATATATATATATATATATATATATATATATACACACACACACACACACATACACATATATATATACACACACACATACACATATATATATACACACACATATATATATATATATATATATATATATATATATATATATATATATATATATATATATATATATATATATGTATATACATATATACATACACACACACACACACACACACACACACACACACACACACACACACACACACACACACACACACATTCACACACACATTCATACATATACACACATATCCAAAACTGGTTTCAAATGGAGATTTATGAAAAAGAATGCAAGGGGATACACATTCCAATGATTAATGTGAGGATCAATCAAACTAATCATGTATATTTGTATGTGTGTACATGCCTCATAGCCCATGTCCTCCACGCCTCAATCTCTCCATCTTCTCTGGTCCAGGTGGATCTCCCATGGCTGCTGCATTGTTTATGAGGCGCAGATTGCCATGGTGATAAGAAGGCCTCACTGGCACTCTAATAAGGCAGAGTGGGACTACTGGAGCCAGGGTGAGAGGCATAAGAGCCTAGGCCCCTGATGAGCACCACTCTGATAAGGTCGATGAATATGGTACATGCCTGTTGATGTTTGCAGAGTGCAATGAGATGCTCTCTCCCTCTCCTCAACGCAGCCTCGCCTGCAGATTACTAATGCATTCGTCTGGGGAGGCAAACCGGTCGTCAATACGTTGGAGTCGACGGGAGCCTTGAGCGAGAAGAATCTCAAATGGGAAGGGATAGAGGAGCAATTTCTAGGCAAATAAGGTTGAGAGAGATTGATGGTCAGATGGCTTGTCCCTAGAGTAGATTTGCATCGTCTAACTTCCTGTTTACACTAAGAAGAAATGCACATTTTTGTTAGGGAAGATAGTAAGTTCAATACATGTGTGAAAATTATCTACTACACTATCTCTTTTAGATTTGTTTACAATGTATTGTGAAAGTTTTAACTTTCTTTTGTGCAAACTTTAGGTTTGTTAAAAAACAAAAAGATTTGTGAAAAGCCATTCTCAAGCGCACGGGAAAGGTTAAAACTGTAATATGCTTTTAATGAGCTCCATCGTATATGTAATATTTCATCATTTTCACTGCCAATACAACATGTAGTTCACGCACCAGTCAATCTGAAAAAAAGCGGTTTGGTGTTAATGGCCTTTTCCATCACACTACAACCTGAGCTGCCATCACTTGAAGGCAAGCGTAAAACTCACTGGTCTTTTGATTATCACTTAACCATTTAACATGTACATTTGTAATAATTATAGACCAGGGAACCTGAGCTTTCAGACAATGCTTCTGACTGCAAATAGGAGATGTAAGTGGGTGTATTTTGAATAGTGTGTGTTGTATCGTTATGCATGTGTGTGTTCCAAACAGATAAGCAAAAGCAGATTTATGCAGTAACATCTGTTTGAGCTCCAGAGAATAAAACACTTTACACATAATGCCCACTGATTATTTTTTTCGCCTCCTGATATTGTTCTTAGGGAATTGTGTTTTGTGTAGGTTAAAGTGTGAGATGGAAACTGGACCACTAGTCATATAGACATGGTTAACAACAACAAAAACGAGTCGCTACATGGCCATTTTTTAAAGCACTTGCATTGTAAAACTAAGGGAAGGAATTCATGAAAAAATGTAATTATTGAATTATTTTGTTTTTGCGCACTCATCGCTTCATAAAATTAAGGTTGAACCACAGCAGTCACATGGACTTTTTTCATTTTAACGATGTTTTAGTACCTTTCTGGACATTGAAAGTGGTGGTTAAATTGCTGTCTTTGGAGGAGTCAGCTCTCAGATTTCATCAAAAATATCTTAATTTGTGTTCTGAAGATGAACAAAGGTCTTACAGGTGTGGAACCACGTGAGGGTGAGTAATTAATGACAATTTTCATTCTTGGGTGAACTAACCCTTTAATAAAACAAATAAAATGCTACTGGAAACTATGTGCATTTAAGGATTTTGTGTAAATGTACCTTTTGAGATATTGCATATGGATAATTAATGAGGCTTCATAATTAACACTCACCAAGCACAAAATCTGAAGGAAATTTGGCTTGCTGTAGAGTTACTGGCGATTAGTAATTGCAGTTGTGCATGGTTTAAATTTCAAGAACGATAGTACTTACGATACTTTTTTCATTTAAGATAAGTGACGTAAGCAAAGATTCAATTACATAGACCATAGGTGTATTTGCACAGGAAAAAAAAAAAAGACTTCTACTAGACTAAAGCAAAAATGTCACTTAAATCCTTCATACCAGACAGATTTTTGTGAAGTTGGACTAACAGCCCAAAATAATGTGATAGTGCTTAGATTCTTCCAGTATGTATACATGTTAACTAAACGACAATTGGCGTTGGTGGTGTGAGCTTGACAGCAGCGACATGCGATGCGCATTTGATCTGATTATGCATTTACATATACTGTATACTTGGACAGACTGTTGCTCAACTACACACACACACACACACAACTACTGCAGCTTGATTATGACTTCACTTGTAAATGCAACAAAAAAAAAATTAAAACTTTGATTAAAAAAAAAGAAGGATTTTCTTTTTTTTTTCTACACCAATAACCAAACCCAAAAGGCCGGTCTACCTGCATTTAGCCATCTTGTTCTCCGAGAGAAGCCCTGCCATTATCATCAACATCGTAAGAGCCTTTGTTGCTCATTCCCTTGGATTTGAGGCTATTGATGCGTCAGAGACCAGGCTAATAGTTCATGCTGATGAGGAAGGATGAGAGAGCCTGATGATAATTCTTAGACTCAGGAAGGGGCCAGTTATCACTGACGATGACTGAACGTGATGACTACATGGACGATTGTGACTTACTGAGGGGACAACAATAGCTCCTAATGTGTCAGGCACTCTGCAAGGAAATGGTCTTCACACAATCTCTATACATGGCATGTAATATTCCAAAAGTGATTCAAGAAAGAAATACAACTGCTTTCACTCAAAATGCCAGAGCTGAAGCTTCCTGTAGAAAATTTGTATAAACCTGCAAATGAGTCTAGATTACAGAGTAGATGCTGAGTGAAAGTGTTAATTAATTAAAACAAACAACGATGTGAAGATTGCATGTTGACATTTTCACCTGCCTTATTGTACCAAAAACAGCATGTTTACTACATAATGGAATCACATGAAATCAAAACTATTTTATGGACAAGATTGATGGTCCAGACACTTTCATATGTCCTATAGTGATTAATTTTGTTCTCACAAAACCAAGGGTGCTCCGTTCGATAGGCGTCGATAATCGTTTTATATATTTTGATTGGTGGTCTTTATAAAGGCCAATCAGATAAGCCAAACAGATGATGCAAAACTCGTGGGACAATTTTTCTATACGCAGCTAAAATTGCTTCAAGAAAACTAGAGCTGTGTGATTTTAGTGCATTTCTTTCCTTCAAAGCGATGTCTTTTCATTCCTCCCTAAACGCCCAAACTTAATGTCTTAATCAGTGATTGTCGTAAAATACACTCTACTGTTGCTAAACTGCATGATGTGCTCGATAATAAAGAGTTATTAAAACTGCATTAAGTCACGAAAGAAATACTGTTCCCTTTAAGTGGCTTTCTGTGTGCGCACACAGAGACCGAGTGGAACATGAATGAGCAAAGTATGTGTGCGTTCACACCTTGTTGTAATTACTGCAATTAATTGATTTTAACTTGTAAAAAGCATTCACGTCCTCGTAGAGCTCATATTTACGGCTTGTAAGATGAGAATTATTTGAGAGGTCCTACTTGTACCACCTGACCGCTGCAGATTCATCTAGGCGTTGATAGTGGTGCTATAGAAACGCATAATTCCCAGTCCAAGGACATGAACAGCTCCAAATGTAATGTCAAGTGATGTCAATTCGATACTACGTTACTTACGACATAGTGTGAATGCAGCATATAAGCTGCATATGCAGCGGTCATGTGGTACAGTGGTCAGGTGGTACAGGTAAGAGCTCTTCCCATCTTAAAAGCTGTAACAAAATGAGACAGCTTCAAAGCTTCACAAATCCTTTTCGAAGAGGTTCGGAGTGTGAATCAAACTGCCAAAGTCATGTGAACCATTGAAATTTCAAAACACTTATGACATAACGAAGCCTTGTTTACTAAAATCACGTGACTTTAACGCTCCGAACCTCTGATTCGAAATAAGATTCTTCATGAAGCAGTGTTTTGAAATCGGCCATCACTAGATATTGTTGAATAAAGTCATTATTTTCGTTATTTTGTTTTTTTGGTGCTTTGTAATATTAAGGTTATTAAGGTTGAACCACCGTAGTCACATGAACTGTTTTAAATACCTCTTTAGAAGCTTTCTGGGCAATGTAAGTGTTAATTGCCTTGCTGGAGATGCAGGCCTCACTGAGCCATCGGATTTTATGAAAAATATCTTAATTCGTGTTCCGAAGATGAACGAAGATCTTACGGGTGTGGACCTACATGAGGGTGAGTAATAAATGACATTATTTTCATTTTGGGTGAACTAACCCAATTAAAATATACACTACCATTCAAAAATGTTTTTTGAATGCTCACCAAGGCTGCTTATATTTGATCAAAAATACAATAAAAAGGGGTATTGTGAAATGGGGGGGATACACACATATTGAAATGTGCTCAAAAGGAATGGAACTAAATTGAAATTGAATCAAATTAAGAGCTTGTGAATCAGAATCAAACTAGAAAATCTGCATCAATACACAGCCCTACTTGGGACCACAATGTGTCAGGTTCGTTTGAATGCACAACGATGGAGATTTTAAAGCTATGACTGAGAGGAAGAGGCTTCAGAAGACTTATATTACAGGGTATGAATCATACAGACTACTTTAATGATGCTTTGTGGTTTTTTTTTTTCATCATTTTTGTAGCTTGACAGGCCCTGTCTCATTTTGTTGAATAGATAAAGAGCATCTGCTTTTGTGATCCTTAAAAGAAATAAAGTCACACAGTTTGGGAATGACATAAGGGTGAGTACACGATGACAATAGTTACAAAAGCAATAATAAAAGTACTCAATTACACAAAACAATACACTGTGCCATAATAAACGTTGACAGTCTATCAAAATGCTCTCTGAAGCTGGTAATGTCTAAATGAAAGCATCCAAACAGCAGACAACGTGACAGCTGTAATTAATGAAAGCAAATGTAACAAGTTAAATGATGGCTCAATGTCTATGTATGCGTGTATTTATTTGTCCATTTGTGTGTGGGTATGTGTGGCGCTCGAGTGGGCTCCCAGGACCCGGTCTAAATCCTGCAGCAGCCCTGGATGAGTGGAGCAGCTGGCCAAGGGGTTTGTTACGGTGTGCTGGGCTTCAAACAAGCACAGCCATCTGGATCTCCTCCACCCTGAACACTATCACATGCCAGCACAGGGGTGAGAACAAGGGTGTATTACTATCATAGAAACCGAGAGTGCTTCCTCCATACTTAGAGAAGCCACATGAGGGGGATTATGGGTATCCATCAGCAGAGGTTTGGTTCTCTATTGAGAGAGTGTTATTTTCCCTGACAGATAACAGAAGAATACAGTTAAGTAGTCTTAAACGTCTCAGGCTATTTGATGAGAGCCGAGCAGCAACCTTTTGTAGCGATTAAGAACGCAGATCCTTTTTTCTTAAGAATGGCAGCCGAAAGCCTTTGAAACTGCTCTCGCATTGGATACCAAACAAGAGGAGCTTGGCACAAATGATGCATGGTGTTAGAAGCACATAGCATCTCTGAAAAGATCATACATCCCCAAAGGCTCGCCAACGAAACGGAACGGCGAGCCCACACAGCTCAAAAAGAGCGGGATTGCGTAAATTAGGCATCCGAACGGTGGCAAAAGAACCGCGCTTGAACAACTGCCCACATATGGGCTCGCATGCGTTACGCACGCATACGCATACAGGGCGAGACGTTCAGTCAGTGACGTTTGGAAATCCAGGCAAATTACGCTGAAAGGTTCTCTGCACCCCCAGCCTGCCTGCGTCTCCATCCTGAGTGGATGTGTAATTGATTTTTGCTAGGCTTGTCGCTGTTGTTTAAGAAGTGATAAATGTTGGATCAGGTGTCCTGCGTTATACGCGCTCTGGAGAGCGTCAGCTCCTCCATAACTCTTCTGTCTGTGTGAGGAAGCCTGAATGACCAGATTTAATGGCTTCTCTATCTTTGCCATAGTAAATTACACTCCAGCACATGAGAGGGATTGTCCCCTCTACTGCTGATACTTTACAGCCAATAATAACTGAAACAATCCCTTAGGGAGAATGAATATTGGTCTGAAAGATGTGATTGACGCCACCTTTCAAAACAGATTAACGTGCGGTTAACATCAAGAGGATTTAGGGAATAAGGACTTGTCAATCAAATGCACACGTTTTGACCTGAAATTGGCTCTCATAGTGGTAGTATCTCAAAGCGATGCTAGATGCTGTTAGTTCTGCTTCGATGTATCAGCAATAGAGCAGATGTTATCAAAAGACACAGAGTGTAATGATGCCAGTCACTGCATTTTCAAGCTTTAAAGGGATCATTCTGATATAATTTACTCAGCCTCATGTTATCCCAAACCCATATGATATCATTTCTTGTTCTGTGGAACACACATAAAAAAATATATTTAAGAGTAACTTTACACAGAAGCACCATAAACGTAATCCATATCACCATAGGTGCCATATTTGAGTTGAGATTATCAGTGAATAGATTATGGATAAAAGTTTGTTCTGTTTACAACACAAAGACTTAGAGCACAAGTCATATAAACTACTTTCATTATGTTGTATTGGTGCTTTTTTTCCCTTTGTAAAGTATGACAGCAGTAGTCATTATGTAAGGGATAACGTACAGTCAAATCGATCATTACAGTACAATAAACCCTCACAGGGTGTTCAGAACCCCAGAAGGGTTTATTTTATGATAATAAACAGCTGGTTATTCAGCTACATTACTCAGCTACAGTTTCTACATAAACAAATAAATAAATACATGAACATGAAGTGATGACTGAAATACAACGAATGTACTCTCAGTAATACAGCGTTGTCTTGGACAGTCATTTTGCAGAAATATTTCACAACTAAGTACCATGACTGACCAATCAGACCAAAAGTAAGTGCAACAGTGTCTACCCACTATTCAGCTGCCTTGGTTCTAGAAGAATTTTCCCATTCATTTTTCCTATTTGAATTTGAAGAAGAAAAAAAAAGTGTTTTTTAAAATGGTTACAGAATAAGCCATGAAACAAACAAACCAACTACAAGGTAAACAGTGCTGGGTAGTAACTGGTTACATGTAATCTGGATTACATAATCAGATTCCAAATTACATTAGGCCTATATTATGTTTTAAAATACTCCTAATTAAGACTACACTTTAATTGATTACATGTTATTCTCACAATGGCAATAAATCATTTATAACTACAATTTTTGTCATGTAATTTGGAATCAGTAACCTACTATAAGTAATCTGAAAGTAGATTACTTTGTAAGTAATCTACCCAGCACTGAAGGTAAATCACGACACTACAAAAAGATAAAAGGATCAAGACTGTACCTAACGGTTGTAATGTGGAAAGAACTACAATCCTGTAAAACGTTATAAATGACACACACACACACAGGTACGCATCAAGCATAGTGTCAGTTCTGGCAGTCATGTCAGTCAAGCTCGCATCAGCTGACTCTCAGCTGATCTACGTCTACCTATAGGGATACGATGCCTATCATAGCATCCCTAGATGAGGTCCATTAAAGGGTTAGTTCATCCAAAAAACAAATTTCTGTCATTAAGTACTCACCCTTGTGTCGTTCCAAACCGGTCAGACCTTTGTTTATCTTCTGAACACAAATTAAGATATTTTTGATGAAATCTGAGGGTTTCTGAACCACACACAGGCAGCAACGTCATTGCACCTTTTGAGGACTAAATAGGTGGTAAAGACATCATTAAACAGTCCCTCCAGTTTTTCGCGTTTCTGCGATAGCTGAATACAACGCAAAATCAACAAAATATAGCATTTTTTTGCGATCCTACATAATTCGTCATTTCACCGCAAAATAAACGCAAAAAATAATTGTATTCACAAATATAAATATTATCTAATTGAATTATCCCTAATTCCTAATTCTTAAAAGCTTCAATTAAGTAGGCTATGTGGTCTGTGCGTCTGTGAAAGCGAAAGCGAATCTTTCTCACCTGTCGTCTCGTATCCGTGTCAAGGAGCGGGTGAAGCGATTACGCGACTTGGATGAATGACAAATAATAAGTATGATATGCCTGATAGCACCAAAAAAAAAAAAAAAAAAGAGTTGAAAAAAGCGCTGTATATGCTACACGAACTCAATTCGGCTCTGACACACTGACCGACCGGCTGCGGATTCTGTGCATGCGTTTTCCGCCTGTCAGCGCTCGCGCGTGCATACCGAAATGTATTATATTTCTAGGTTTATCGGCCTTGAACGGTCAAATACACACATAATTATGCCTAAATGTCCATCTTGGTGGTTATGTCTTGAGTGAACAAATTTGGGATGTGTGTCAGTGTTGGATCCACTCATTACAGTAGGTCTTAAATTGAAAGCAACCTAATATATACCCGCTTCTGTCTGTGTCGTTAATATTAATCAAACAACAACAACAACAGGGGAAAAAAAACTTAAAGCACTGTTTGTATCTGTATCTTTATGTTGTATTTATTTGTCCTATTGTAATTTGTTTATTCTTATTTTATTGCTGACTGTTTACTTGATTCTTAATTACTTGAGAACTTTTTATAATTAGGCATTTGCTTATTGATGTGGCTTATCTGTAAGATTTTGGTCACATTTCCCACCTTAAGTGATCATGGTATTAAAGCTAGATAGCATAGTACAGCACTGGACTAGCCTTTTTTCACAAGACAGCACAATAAACAAGATTTGTGCATTTTGTTTGTTCTATTGCCATGTATGAATACTGTGCATCTAACATAATACATGGTAAATGTTTTATTCTAATAAAAAAAAAAAAAAATCAGTCATTTCGATCGCAAAAATCACAAAAAAATATCGCGAAATCCTGGAGGGACTGATTAAAATAGTCAACGTGACTACAGTGGTTCAACCCTAATGTTGTGAAGCGACGAGAATACTTTTTGTGTGCAAAACAAAACAAAAACGACTTTATTTGACAATTTTGAACTATTGTCATACGCAGTTGACATAGTGAATGCAGTGCAGCGCTTCCATGTTCTATGTCCAAACGGTGACTTATTTGCCACCTCCTGCGTCAGCAACACACGCACGAGTCGTGCTGCTCAAGTGTACAGCGTCGACCAATACTAAGCCGGCGTTCAGATGTAAACACGGAAGCCTGCACTGCGTTCACTACGTCAACTGCGTATGACAACAGTTTCAATTCTAACAGTTATAACAGTTCAAATTGTTATAATAAAAGTCATTATTTTTGTGCACAAAAAGTATTCTCATCGCTTCATAAAGTTAAGGTTGAACCACTGTAGTCACCTGGACTATTTTAACAATGTCTTTAATACCTTTCTAGACCTCAAAAGGTGCAATGAAGTTGCTGCCATGTGTGTGGTTCAGATACCCATGGATTTCATCAAAAATATTTTGGTTTGTGTTCAGATAAACAAAGGTCTTACAGGTTTGTCACGACACGAGGGTGAGTACTTAATGACAGAAATTTCATTTTTGGGTGAACTAACCCTTCTAAGGATTATCAACAGCTTTATCATGTTGCTCAGGAGCTAATTAAACGCATCTCATCGCACGTCATCTCAATATGAATCCACGCAATAAGGGATTTCACATGAGGGACACATTCCACATGAATGCAAGTTTGTTGACCCTTGAACACTTCTTTGTCCATGAAATTTCAAAGAGTTTAGCTAACGTGACTAGGCCTTTCTTGTTGTTACGGACAACATGATTGTTGCTTAAGGCTTTCCGGTTTATATTGACAACATGCTTATTGCTTTTCAGGTATCGGCAACATGCTTGTTGCCACACATGCAGGTATGGCCTGAAACCTGAATAGCACACTACAATATGACTTTGGGTCCTCATAACGTAGGTCAAACTACGCACACACATGCACACACACACGCACACACACAAACACACACAAAGTACTCACCTGTAAACATTGATTTTGAGAGCACATTTTCTAAACAAAACAACAAAATTATATTAGTGAACAGCAGTTTATTTGGATTTTCAACAGACCATTTAGAATTCAATTTAGCCAATTGACAAAAGCTTTGACTTCTTGACCAGTTTCTCTCCAGCTGAGTGAAAGATCGACTTTACAGATCACGTCTTTTGTCTTGTTCAATAGCACAAATGACTATTTGTCATTTGTCAACACGTGACTATATACAGAAAGCAAATACGTAAACGACATCGGACCTGTTGGAAACATGACAAAATAATAGGCTGTTTTCTCAAGTGATGTCAAAGACTTTCACACTGAACTGAGAAAGAGTTCTGATAGATACCACATTCTCCTAAACAAACACCACAGAAAGCATACAAAAATAGCGATACAACAGAAAAAGGGTTGTTTGGTTTACTGAAGAGCTAAGCTGCATGCTCGCCTCCCATATTAGCTGACATTTACATAGTATTATAGATTTTGGCAAGTGTGGGAAGTAGCTGTTATCTGGGTGCAGAACTGGCGGTCTAATTAAGATAAAGTGCTCTTGATATTTAACAGAAAATCCTGCACACATTATAGTTATGGCACACATCAACTTCAAATAATATTCACATCTACAAATAATCTCTCCAATACAGTTTGTTTTGGACTATCGGCGAAGAGTTAATTTAACAGTGCTTTATGAGACCATTTGCTGAAGACGGTGTTGATGGTGCAACGGAAGATCATCACAACAGCTTTGCTAATCTAACCCACAATTCCCTTTTTAATGCATGCAGGTTATTTTCCTTCACATTTATTTAAACGTACCATTAGCTTTCCTGTATTTAAAGGAACATCTCCCTGAGGGGTAAGGTGATGTAGATTTTGTGTGACAGGGGCTGCTCAGCACTGCTTTTTTTCTACCGAACACATCTGACTGTGAATCACACAGAGCGATGTTTAGAGGTAAACGGGGAATTCACACAAACAATTTTCATTTCGGAAACAAATGATTATAATTTACCTATTTTAGCATGCAAAATGCAAATGGGGGTATCAAAGACTCTTAAAGGGAGTAAATCCCTTGGAATCTGCTCTGCATAATGACAGTTATTTCTTTTTCCGTCGTTAATGGCAACGACAGAGTAGCGTGTGATGTTTGTGTATGCAAGGGAGCCACGATCGGAGATTATTTTGCGTATTTCTCTGCCGAGAGGCTAATCAACCAACAGAAACAGGGAGTCAAATAAGGCTGTGAGTGTGAGGCGTATGTACGCGGGTTGAGTGTGCGAGAGCCTGTGTCAGGAATACAAATGAGACACAGCCTTGTTTAAATCTATACCGGTTAACGGTTCTCGCGTTCTGGCTTCCCGAAAGCCGAACAGTCAGCAAACAGCTCAGTGCTAAAAACAACAACAATAAAATGGATCTTTTTCCAACTGTAACATGATGTGAGAGTTAATTACATATTCAAATCCTCCACATCTATCATCTTCATTGGATTCTAGCTGTATTTTGTTTGTTAAGCAATCATTAGTTTAATTACATGCAGATGTAGAGTAACCACTGTTTTATTGGGCTTGTTAGTTTAGTTCAGAGATTACAAACACAGCGTGTGGGTAATATGATACAAAAGACGCCAAGCAGAAGCCCGAAGATCCCTCAGTGTACGGAGGAATAAAGAGACTTATTTGCTCTGATGTTTGTCTGCTCTATTTTACTCAAGTATTTTCTCAAATTTCAGTTGCATCAAAAGCTTACATTACATCTAAGAGAGGGTGGTGCTGCCACTATACGAATAGGTTTCCTCATCAACAGTTTTTGATTTTAATACAGCTTTCTGACTGCTGCTTTCCGATTTATAAATACACAGTAAGAAAAAAATCAGTAGACATTTTCTGTCAGGAAATTATTTAATTACGTTTACATACTATTTCACATAGCTGTTTTTGAACTTTATATTCATTAAAGAATCCTTTAAAAATAAAAAGTATTACGTTTTCAACACATTTAGCAGCACATCTGTTATCAACATTACGTAAGCAATAAGGTACGAGAGGCTGTGCTGTATCATGTGCAACCTCTTCAGCCGTGACTTATTCACGATACAGCACTAGCCTCGAGTACCTTATTGCTTTTATAAAACGGTTACCACACAATACAAATATTAAAGCCAGAAATATGTATCAATGCAACTTTCATGAAGTAAACTTTTTCTAAAAGCCTTCCTTCTGCCGGAAAAAAATAGTCCTTGACCGTGAACAGCAACAGAAGTTAAATTTTACTGTCTTTGTGAGTGCGTCAGTCAGTAGTGAAGACTTTTATATTGAAAAGACTAAATTGTTGTGAACACGGAACAAGATGCAACTGACAAATGATTTGATTAGCGCTGTTAGTCACGGGAAAACCCCTTAAATTTTAAAATGACAAGATATTGCAGCAGATATTTAAACAGATTTTTTTATAATGAACATAGGACTGACCTGAAGGAAAATGCTAAATCTGAATGCAGGTAATAAACTCGCTCACTCTATCTTTTTCTCACAACACTCTTCTACATAATACACTAAGCTTCAATGAATAGTATCAATAGGTTGTTTGCACATGACGTCACAGCAGCAGCGCGAATGAGTCTGGAGGGCAGGGAGTGATTTTTCTATATAGGAATCCTATCAAAAACTCAAAATTTGTATGTTTTGTGTCGTTTATGGTTGCTCAAATTGATAAAATCGAGAACCCAGAAGGTGTTTATATTGTTTACATTTACGCTGCTGCTTCAGCCATCATATGGTAGAAAATGTCCAATTAAATAAATGTTTAACAAGCTAACAGAAGTCGATTCAACAACAAAGACAACACTTTCAAAAACACTCAGCTATGTGATTATTTTATTGAGTGATAGGGAGTGGGTTAAATCAGTGACATTATTAGATTTGATACAGCGTCTTCCCGTCACCTCCTCAACGCTTCCCTTAGTGTGTTTTTACACGTATAAAAGGCGAAAATTGTATTACACCGTCCAGTTTTTTCCCTGAACGATGACGTGAGCTCCTGTTGCGAGTCTCGATTTAGCATAAATGACCTACAATTGCGACATTTTTCACAATCGCGAAAGAAAATCAAAAATACTGGTCTAACTTCACTAGCAGAAAGGCAGCGCAATATAAACAAACCCAGACTGGAACTGAACGGCAGCTTCACATTCTCTATATCTACAGTACCTCCTCGATGGCAGGAAAGTCTTTCAATTCAGTGGAAAAGTTGCTAATCTTCATAACATAAAGATCACGTTCAACATATGTTGTGATTTTCTGTTTATACCTTTCTAAACCAGCACAGAAAGGACTTTTCTCCATCTCTTCCATTCTAATTTTCACTGCTTGCCCTCCACTGGTATTTCGCCAGAACCACATGATTGCAAACAACCTATTGAGATGCGTTACTTACATTGCTAAGAGTGGTTGCTAAGGGGTGTTATGTAGTGATATCGGGTGTGTCTCATACGTTCTGAAAAGTGAAGTCACGGGCTCTTTGATCGCCCCCTGGAGGCTGGATGCAGTACAGGTCATAAACCCCGCCTTCTCAATGCAGTCGAATGAGACTTCAGTGAAAACTTAAAAATAAATTCTGCTTCAAATAAAACTTTCTGAAAGATGGTTTTGGTCATTTAAGGTAGTTGTTATCACACTGATATATATTCAATTGTTCGTTTTTTGATGATTTAGATTTTAGCTAGCAATTTGATGCTATAAAAACGGGGCGTGTCGTCATGATTCGAAGTTGATAGCTTGTCTGAGGACTGTCGGAGCTTCGAGGCGAGATTGAAGATGTATTAACTAACTGTTAATTTTCGATTTCTTTGTTATTTAACACCAACAAAATGAGTTGTTCAGCAGTAAACTGTACTAACCGACCTACAGGATCTGACGGATCACTGAACTTTTTTTCTGTAAAATGTGGGCGTTATAAGCTAATTAATAAATGTTATTAGTTAAGATAACGCACCTAATGTTAACCATGTCGGGAAAAAGCAGGTGATCGTTATCTGGCAGTTACTTATTATTTTTATGGGTATAAAATAATAATTAGCAGGACAAAACTAATGATAGCCTACTCTAATTACAGCAATCGATCTCCTGTAACGTTAGTTGAACTTGATTTAAAATGGCAGGACCGTTTCTGACGATTTAGAGTTGTTTCTAGTGGCATATTATATTGATTTTATCTACTGAATTTGCTGTTTCAAAAATATTATTGCTCTAGAAACAGAATAGCCTATTATTTTATAGGTAGACTTTTAAATTGTGTATAATTTTTATAGTCTATTTAAAATACATGAATGATGACGCAGTCGTCTGGGCGGAAGTTTGATATCGCGACTCCGCCTCCGGCTCCACTGACGATTCCTTCTGCGCATGCCCAGGCTCCAAACTTTTTTTTTTTTGACGTATTGCGTAACGTGTCAGCGCCCATTCATCAGCCCATTTTGGCTTCAGTTCAATACAATGGAAGGAAGCGGCGTCGCGTCGTCCATCTTTTTTTACAGTCTATGAGTGATATACAGAACCGTTGGGTGAAGCGGTCATAGCCGTGTTTTATCGTGAATAAGACAAGCTATTGACCAATCAGAATCAAGGACAGGAACTAACCATTTTATTATAATAATAATAATAATAATAATAATAATAATAATAAGAAGAAGAAGAAGAAGAAGAAGAAGAAGAAATGTTAAGCGTATTATAAGGATCATGTGACACTGAAGACTGGAGTAATGGTTGATGAAAATTCAGCTTTGTCGTCACAGGAATACATTTTATTTTATCATTTTTGTTTATTTTTGAAAGTCTATTACTGTGTACCTAAAGTTTTTGGCAACAAAAAAAGCAATTTCAGAATATTTCCACTGCTATTGTCCAGGATAAACATTCATAGTATGTTGAACTTTTTGTGACAACATGCCTCAATAGTGAAGCATGTTGTCACACTATATGCGGCAAGTTGTTGCAAATACAGCATGCCATTTAACAGCCTATTATAGGCTTTTCAGTAAAACTGATTAAAAAAAAAAACGATAAAAAAAAACATTTGAACAGTTGAAAACATGTGACAACCTCCCCAATATAAATGTGAAAAATGGTAAATTTTGACATCTAAAAGAGCCCCAAAACTGCAGTAATGACTCTCTTTCTTAATTCAGCCCTGTGTTGCTCACATCCATTCTGCCTGTCCGTTCCTTCTTTATGCCCTTAATCTCCAGTGTGCTGTGTGTTCGATAAGGAGAAGTGGCTTGGTGTGAAGAGACTGGCTCTGCTAAAAGGAGAGGTTAATAAAGGGGCCATGCCTCCCCATCCATTCAGTGTCAAAGGCCCTCATCTGTGAGGAATGCCCAGCTAAGATGTTTTAACCGAGAAAGCAACCAAGAAAGAGAGAGGGAGTGAGTGAGTAAAGGGAGAGAAAGAGATGAAGAAATTCGGCCATCTTACCATTAACACAATGAAGACGCCTCCTTCAGAGTCAAGATGTCTTCATAGATCACAATTTGTTTGTTCACCTGTTTAATATACAAATCTGATCTTAGGAACTGCTTATCAAAAGCATGACTGAAAGGGAGAAAAAAAAAAACTACTATATATGCTTCACCGCCTTTCCGAATCAGAACATAGTGGCTAACAAATTAAACCAATGCGGTTGAGTGCAATATAAAATGTTCCTACATATTCAATGCAGTTTAAAGTGAATGAAGATAAATGAGCACATTTAACATGTCAAGCATTTCCCAACCGGGACTTCTTATGTCTAGAGGTGCCTTTTGATTTATCATAGGTTTCGGCTGCAATTTAGATTCGACTGCCGATCAGCCAATCAGACAGGATCAGAATGAATCAACATGAAAAAAGGCATGTTTAAATGCCTGCATCCACATATATGCACACAGCAATGAGTCAGCGCATCAGTTAGAAGCACACCTTGCCGTAGGTCGGAAGCCCAGAGGTCTTTATTATAGCGTGTGCTCATCATTACCATAACAACTGTATTACTAGAATAATCCTCTCCAGGCACAGACACGAACAGCTTTTCATAATCTCACTAGGCTTGGCGTATCTACTAGCGCTACTCCAAACTCCAAGTTTTCCCTCTCTTAATGAACCTGCCTGTTATTGAGGGGGAAAAAAATTTAATTGACTGAATCCATTTTTCCCCTTTAATTCTCCAGGAGTGTTTAACAGTAATTAACTAATGTTCCAGAAGGCATGCTGAAGTAGCATGCTTCTACAAACATTTGTGAAAGAATTGGTCGCTCTCAGGAGCTCAGTGAATTCAAGTGTGGTACCGTGATAGGTTGCCACCTATGCAATAAGTCCATTCGTGAAATATCCTCACTACTAAATATTCCACGGTCAACTGTTAGTGGTATCATAACAAAGCAATTGGGAACAACAGCAACATGCCATGTAAAATCACAGAGCGGGGTCAGCGCATGCTGAGGCACACAGTGTGCAGAAGTCGCCAACTTTCTGCAGAGTCAATAGCTACAGACCTCCGAACTTTGTGTGGCCTTCAGGTTAGCTCAAGAACAGTGCGCAGAGAGCTTCATGGAATGGGTGTCCATGGCCAACCTAGCTGCATCCAAAGCCTTACATCACCAAGTGCAATGCAAAGCATCAGATGCAGTGGTGTAAAGTACGCCGCCACTGGACTCTAGAGCGACGAATCACACTTCTCTGTCTGGCAAGCCGATGGACAAGTCTGGGTTTGGCGGTTGCCAAGTGTAAAATTTGGTGAAGGGGGGGATTATGGTGTGGGGTTGTTTTTCAGGGGTTGGGCTTGGCCCACTTAGTTCCTAGTGAAATGAACTCTTAATGCTTGCAAAGACATTTATGGACAATTTTCATGCTCCCAACTTTACGGGAACAGTTTGGGGATGGCCCCTTCCTGTTCCAACATGACTGTGCACCAGTGCACAAAGCAAGGTCCATAAAAGACATGGATGAGTGAGTTTGGTGTGGAAGAACTTGACTGGCCTGCACAGAGTCCTGACCTCAACCCGATAGAACACCTATGCACATAAAGGCAGGCGTCCCAAAACTTTTGGCAATATAGTGTATGCATGCATGTGCAGCATTGGGGGTGGGGGGCAAAGGGGAGCAAATGCCCCCCTATATTTTTCCCCGATGTGAGCCGTCAGCTCCTGTCCACTACAATTTGGAGTGGTTAAGGCCCGGGTTAAGTTGAGTGCGTGAGCCTTTCAAAGAAACTCCTTTGCCATTGAGCGCGGAAAGACGCGTTCGGTGCATGCACACGCATAAAAATTCAGCTGCACGTGGCAACTGTTCAGAGAGTCAAAGCTAGTCCGCAGTCTAGTAAACATTTCTTTCTTGCACCGGACTGAAAACACGTGAGAAACACCATGAGACCGGTAGAGACTCGGACACTGCAGTATTGAACAATGAACGGTCCATGCATGTGGATTTGGATAAAACAGTTAATTGCTTTGATGCTGTGCCTGAACGCCATTTATCCCTTCACAGTAGCATGGAGTGGATGGGCATGCAGGGCTATTAAATTATTCTTCTTATTATTATTATCATGCTACTATTACTATTAAATTAATATTGCAATTCATTTGCCCCTCGATATCATAGGGCAATCACCGCATAACCGACGTGCTGCGAGGATAATAAAATATTAGTTAGATAGCTTACTCCTCAATTAAAAACAACTTGTTTAACACAAAATGCTTCTACATTCACGAAAAATACTTTTTTTTTTTCCTCACTATAGGCCACAAGAGAAATTTTAAGAAGATTAGAAGATTTTAGATTCATCTCTCATTGTCTCCAAGAGGATATGTGCCGTTAATGCAGCGTGCCAAAAGCTCAGTCAGTTTTTACTTTCAGTTTCTGTAGTAGTGAACAATTGACTGGAGTTTGAGACTTCTTCAATGGCATAACTCTCACGCAAAGTTTGCACATTGCTTGTGTGATATTCACAGGCTCGCCTTCATGGTTTAAAATAGAAATATTTTCAATATTGTGACGTGGCATTTTTCTTTATCACCAGTTGCTCGCAAAATGATGGACACTGATTCACATATCGTCCGCGTCATTTCCCGTGATAATACAATTAAGTGAATTATTAAATAAATGAGTAAATAAACAACAAGCAAACCGTGTTTGCTTAAAATTTCGGTGAATAATTTGCTGATGCAGGTACAAAAAGGTGTTTTGTACCTGCAAAAAAAAAAAAAAAAAAAAAGATTATTTCTTGACCCCCCGCCCCCCAACTCGAGAGTCAAATGTCGCCCATGGGTGCATGTATGTATGTATCTCAATCATACTAAAATAACACTGTTGCAAACACTCTGCATACATTTACAGAGCTCATCTCTAGATGACTGACATTTTTTAATAGACACTTGTTATACTATATATGTCTGTCTTAATTAACCTACAAAAACAGCCTTCGAATCTCTTCCAATGGCGGGCGGCGAACAGGCTCATGGGGGAGATCAACAAATGAGAATCTAATGAAAGTGTGAGCTGCCTGCCTTCCCTCAGCCTGGGGACAAAAGCACGAAAGCCCTGAACGCTCTCAGTGAGCCGCAGCAGGAGTTAGAATGCAACAGTGCAGAGTATTTACTTCAAAAAGCTTAATTAGGTCCAAACTCAGTGAGCCACCATGGTAGAGCTGGTACCAAGGGAATAGAGCCTACGCCTGTGCGATTACTTCCTGAGCAGAAGGAACGAAACACCCCACAATAACACTGAGAAGAAAAATGCCTCACCCTGATTGGACAGGTGACATCACAAAGACGTAGGAATGACATCAATGAGTGTTACTATGAAAGATGTGGTGTATTAGAAGTCGCACGGATGGACGTACCACTAATCATTGTGCGAAAGTTAGATTCCAAGGGAACTGTGGGTAAAGGAGGACAGATTAGCATAGCGAACACTGCAATGCCCTCTACGTTTCATCCTGTACCTATCCTCCTGGACCTGGACTCTATTAATCATATTTAGTTAGATCACTTCCCCAGAGCATCTCCATCCCAGGAGGTTATGAGCATGAGAGCAAAGGTGCAAATCTACATTAGACCAGGGAGAGTGTAATTATAACCTAATGATAGCATTTATACAAAATGGAGCATTATGGAAACTATTGCAGTGAATGTAAAGTGTCAGTATCTTTATGTTAGTATGACATTAGCGGATTCATTTTAATGTTATTTAATTAGATATTCTTAGGGGGAAATTGTGAATATTTAAACGCAATGGGTCACTGATCAAAATGCAAAATAAAAGTGTGAAAAGAGAGGAAATTCTTCACATAAGCACCCATTACCCCACCCCCACCACCACCTCTGCTCTACTAGAAGAGAGGATCAGGTGGTGGGCTTCCCGTTGAGAGACAGACCCATATGGTGCAACACATCAAGCCCACAGACAAACAACTTACAAAACATGTGGGTGTGCAAGGATACGAACATTTCGAGATTAGACCAGGCAACTGCATCATAGGCATAGACCTGAGGGACAGTATGACATGACTCTCTCAAGAAACCCTTTATTTGCACCTTACAAGACCAGACAGATATTTCCTTTAACATTAAGGGTAAACACTTGCTACTGTACCTTGTTGCTCTTGCTGATAATACAGACAGATTTCTGATCTTGTACACATGGTAAGTGAGCTGCTAGGCAAATCATTGATGTTGGAAAGTTAACATTGTAGTGAGAAATCTGAACATTGCTATACTGCCGGTCAAAAGATTGGAATAATTGAAAGTGTCTCTTATTGCTCACCAATGCTGCATTTATTTGATTACAATTTAAAAGAACTGATTTCTATTTTAATTTATTTGATGGCAAAGCCAAATTGTTGGCATCATTACTCCAGTCTTCAGTGTCACATGATCCTTCAGAAATCATTCCAATATGCTGATTTGGTGCTCAAGAGACATTTATTATTTTCAATGTTGAAAACAGTTTTTGCTGATTAATATTTTACATTTTACATTTATAAAATATATTGAAATTGGTTTTTAGATTATAAATTTTAGATTATAATATTATTTATATTAATTATAATAATAATGTATTTATATTATTAATAACTGCTATTACTTATTATTGTTAATAAGTATCATTTTTAATTAATTATTAATTATTATTTTTCCACATTTTTAATAGCATAAATAAAAAAAAATTATATTTTTTTTATAACTATTAGTGTACAGATGCACCCAATTAACACTCAATTAACATATTGGTGTAATAGGCAATTCTTTTACTCTGCATCAAGCTGATATAAGATTTTTGACCAGTGCAAAACTACAAAACTGTGTATTCACAATAGAAATTTCCAGTTTGCATGACTTTCCTAATGTCCCTGATATTTCCAGGATTTCACTGACTGGGAATCTTACATATAGCTCTAGTCTAGCTACAATAGTCCTTGACTGGTAGAAATAATTTGCTAATGAAGCAGTCAAATACAGTAACTATCTAAACTTTCAATATCTTTTTTTTTCCACTTGGATGAACAGAAAAGTGATCAAATTAGCATTGCAGATGGCATAACAGGGTCACAGGTGGTTTATAATAATGGTTTAGTAAATGTTAGACTCATTTTGAGAGTGCAGCGCAAATATAATATAGTTATAGGCAAATCAGGCAATTAAGCAAATGAAGCAATGCAAGAGAGAAGGACAAGACACTTGGCTCAGATCCACAATGTCACAATTGCACAAAAAACAAAGTTTCCAACGTCCATCAGGACAAACCTGGGCAGCGTTTCCCAAAAGCATCGTAAGCTTAAAGTTGATCGTAGCTCCATTGAAACCAATAGACCCTCTCCCACACCCACACACACACTATCTCAAGCATTTCATGCGAAACGTTCTGAGGGCACGACAACCGTTTTAGATGTTTCCCCCATCATAAGAAGGTTTGTACAGAAATGTCAGCATTCTCCATCACCCTGGATAAAGTGGCATGCCGAGATAAAGCAGTAACTCCACCTAACCTCTGATCTATACCGCTGTTTCTTGCTCTCAACTTCAAACAGCAGCATGGCCCCTGAGGATGCCGTGTGTGGCCTTTGCATGCCTCAGACCCTCTTGGCCCTTCTGGCTCCTGCATCCTTCCCCAGCACTGTCTCAAGAACAGGGAGACAGAAAACACAGAGCCCAGAACACCAATTATCTAATGGGGTGCTAGAGGCCCTGACAAAACAGCAGCAGGAAGCATCGTTTTTCTTCCTTGTGCTTCTTTCTCGCACTCTATCTCTCTGTCTTACTTACTCTTTGTCTGTCTGCCAACCTGGGCAGAAGGGCTGCTGTGCCATTGTGTTCCAATCTCACTTCCTGTTCATAAAGCTTGTCTTCTATCCAGCTATTTTAAAACTCTAGCTTGTCAAGGTACAGACTACTCATAATTTCAGTAGTTAAAGGTGAAATAGGTGATTCTCTACAGAAACATTTTTTGTTATACTGGTTGAAAGTCTCATATCCTGATAGAAATCACTATGTTAAATGGTCTAAATGTATTTTTATAAATTATATATCGGATGTGGAAGGCACAGGACCATAAAATGTTCGTCCAATCATTATATTTGGTCCGAATGAAATGATACAATGTCCTACCTGTCTGTCAGCCTATGTTTTTACATACCTTGAGTTCATACAGACAGATCTCAGTCACAGAACACCGCAAAACACAGCAGCCACCTTTTACAGTTCCTACTGAATCAAAACCATGAGCTTATGCTGCGTTCACGCCATAACTACTGGAGCTGTTTAGTCAGACTCGTATCCGTGTCGACAGTATCAACACCGGAATGAACCTGCAGCAGTCAGGTACAAGCTTTCTAAGATCATTATTATTGTATGTTATGTGCTTTGAGACATGAGACAGTTTAACGCTGTCTCTTGTGACGCTTTGCTAAGAGCAGCTGTGTGTGTGCCTTCGTGTGTTTTGAAGGAGGCGTAGCTTTGGACGGCGATTTGCAGGGAGGGTGGGATAGTATGCTTTCAATGCTAGCAGGCTAATGTTAGCATTTCCCAGATCACCTACTGCACCTTTAAGCTACAATCAAGCTACCCGTTTTAAACTGTAGTTAGCTACACTGCTAGCTACAAACAAAAAGACTGAAGCTATTTGAGGGAGCAATGTCCACAATTTAATTTTAAAGAATGGTCATAATTTAACTAAAATGAGGGAACAAATTAGTACAATGTGGCCATGATTTAACTAATATTTACAAAGAATTTTTTTTTCTTCAACAATTTCACCATCTCGTACAAATTACGACTTTCCTTGAAAGTGAGTTGAATTTCAATGCTGTATTTTTCTAACACCAAAACATGAAGGGGTTTTGAAAGAAACTAATTGGGTTATAGCAATACATTTTAACAAATAAATTTGCACCAAATGCTGCTTATAAAACTAAAAACCACCCAACTGAGTGAAAAATAATAACTAGCAGCACAATTGACCCTTCGCCGGGAGTTTGATTGACAAGCGATCTAACCAATCATAACGCCGAATCTGACATTTTGTCCGTCAAAGCAGTCAGGAGTTAGAAGATTAACATCGCTGGACTTGAACTTGAAAAATGGTGTGTATTTACGTCTTTCCGCGTTTAAAACAACATTCCTTCTCATGTTCATTCATGTTTATTTGATGCTATAAATTAACTAGTAGGAACAGATGATCGGTTCACGAGCCGCTTGAGCTGAGGCGCTACAGCGATCTGTCACGACACATTAAAGAGCCACAAAACGGTTTTTATTGTTCGAATTTCTCTAAAAAAAAAAAAAATTACACAACTTGAAAGCTGGGACTTTGTTTAATATCATATGTAACCTGCTCTGTCTTGTCTGTCGACGTGTTGTCAGTGTCCTCTTTAGTCCGCAATATATTTTTCACTCTGTGTGGCATGACAGCGCCATGGCTTGTCAGACAAAGCAACAGTAACTAACCCTTATAGGTGTTTGCTCAATTAAAAAAAAATGTTCTCTTTGTCCAAATGACATGAAACTTTGTACAGTTGTTAACACTTTCTAGATCTACAAAGAAAAAAAAAATTGGAGTGATATCTTGTTTTCATGTTAGTGTAAAAAACACTCAGGGTCTTCGGGGTCTCCACAGACCCCAGACAACAAAATGTAATTTTGTAACAAAATAATAGTTTTTTAAAAAACAAATGTAATTTTACTCTGTTTATTAATGTTTTTACTTCATATTTGTGCAGTTTTTGGAGGATTTGTCATATCTTTTAAATTTATATAAATAAATAAATAAATATTGTTTTATACAAAAACAGCTTATTATCTAAAATTCACTTTATAAAAGACCCACATTTCTAACTTTCATTCACGGGGATAACATGGATAATTTGACAAGGTTTAGTGTAAGATTTTTGCCAATCTTTTGGAAAATGCAGTTTTAAAAGTAAAAAAAATATCACTTTTACCAGTAGACGGCTGCAGAGCTCCATTATTTCCTATGTGCTATTTGACTGATGGAAAGACATCTTTTCACAAGTATTTTTCAGTTGGATTTATATCTAAATATTATGAAATCACAATTATGACAATAAAAGACAATAAAAATGACTTTTTGTCAAAGTTTAGCATTTTTTTGTACTGAAAAAAATAAGTTTTTCAAAAATGTTGATTTTGAGGATGAATATTGTCAATTTTCTAAGTGGAGTCTCATCATAATGTAACAATATTGAAAAACTGATTTTTTTCATTACAAAAAATACTAAACTTTGACAAAAAGTAGGCTTTATTGTTATAATTGTGATTTCAGAATATTTAGATATGAATCCAACTGAAAAAAACTTATGAAAAGATGTCGTTCAGTCAGTCAAATAACACATAGCAAATAGTGGAGCTCTGCAGCCATCTACTGGTAAAAATGATGAATTACTTTTATAACTGCATTTTCCAAAAGATGGGCAAAAATCTTACACTAAACCATGTCAAATTATCCATGTTATCCCCATGAATGAAATTTAGAAATGTGGGTCTTTTATAAAGTGAATTTTACATAAAAAGCTGTTTTTGGGGGGGGCGGGTCTTTGCAAAGGGTCAGGGTTAGATACAATAAAAAACTAAAGGCTGGTTCACACTGTGCGATTTTGGCCACGATTTGGTCGTCTGAGCCAAATTTTGCAAATCCTAAAAGATTCCTATAATCCTAGCCTAAAATCTGTTGTCTTTGATCGCTAGTTTGACATGTTCACCGACAGCCGGTTAATGACCGTTGCGATCAAATTTTACATCCGACGAAATTCTGGCAGTGTCAGAAGATTTGGCACACAATCCTCCAGTGTGACTTCTCCTACGACGAACGTCAAATTGTCTTCATTTTTCAAGACAAGCCGTGATCAAAATTAATAATAGAGATGTCGTTGTTAGCCACCATTTCAGTCCCGTGTGTAACGCAGCTCACTGTCATCGAATGTGTATGTTTTGATGATGTAAAACTCCGGACAAGTTTTCATGCGCGCGTCCGTTTTTAACGCGTCTTGACTGTCGTGCAGTCTGACATTAATGACGGCTGAGATCGCACAGTGTGACATGAGGATCATTTTCGTACAGTCTGACAAGTACCCATCGTAAAGGACTATTATAAATCGCACAAGTGTGAACCCGGCTTAAAATGCTGCACAAGGGCTCAATCAGTTAATTTTTTTAATCATTTACATGAACCATCCAAACAAATCAATTCACTAGAGTGAATGCATATTTTACATATGAGACAAAGCTTGAGACAAATGCATATTTTACATATGAGTCTCAAGTTGCATGTGCAATAAAATGCATCATGACAAACAGCATTGTGTGATGTGACACTGTTACCTGTTAGAAAATGTAGCTAGCTTATTACTGAAAAATTTAAGACATTTTGAAAACTATCTTTGGTGAAAAATGTTGCTGATTTAGTAGTATGGCAACTTTTAGTTAATTGGTTCCACGGCCCATTATACACAACAATATTCGAATATGTGATTTACAGGATGAGGATTAGGGATGTTTTTTTGTTTGTTTGTTTTTTTATTTCTACCCAATAAAATATTTTAGTGCTTGGCATAACTACAATAATGTAAATTCATCATAAAATGCCCCTGGATTGTATTAATTTACATGATATTTCCAAGTCTGTAAATACGTTTTAAAATTAGGCTACCTCAAATATTCCTTGATGAGGGGGGCAGTTGTTGAAGGGTGAATTAAAAATTAAAAACAGCTAGTGAAAAATATTTTGAGGCCCCCTTAGAAGGTGGTCCCCTAGGGGGTTGAGAATCACGGTTTGAATTGGTTATTCTCAACACTGCTCCCACCTTCACCAGTCAACCATTAGTTTAGTCAATAACAGCAGTACGAAAAAAAGGAAGGAAAAAAACAGCACATAAAAAAAAAATGATTAAATTTATACATGAATCATGTTAATGATAACGCGTTTCAACAAAACTTTTATAATAAAAAGATACGTCAAGACACTTTGTATTCAGCGAATAGTCTGCTCCATAGACTGACTGCTGTTTGAGTGGATAGACAATATCGGCAGTATTTGTCCATCTTCCTGAAAACGTTGCTCAGACACATGTCCATTTTTTGTTTTCCCGATTTTTTATTTTTCTATGTACCGTAATCATGACCGGCTGTGACAGACAGAAAGGAATTTAATTGAGCTAGCATTACCCGCGTGCAAATTGCAGAGCAAAAAAAATTAGCACAGGCAGCAGTTCGCTTTGGAGATAATTCATCAGAAGATGAAATGCTTAATGCAAAGACCGTAATTTGTAAAGATAAACGTGCATTTCCTTCTCCACGCACTTTCACACAGATTTAATAGAGCTGACAGCGCAGGAAAAAAAAGAAATGGGGAAGTGGGGGTGAGGGAGAGTGGGAGAGAAGATAAAGCCTCTATTTTGCTTCTCCTGCCGTACATTCACCGCTGCTTCTGCGTGCTGCAGAGAGTGAACCGCTGACACACGCAATGAGAGGAAGTAAGAAATTTCACTGCTGACAATGGCCAGACTTGTGATGTATTAACAACGTTTTCACCCTCAACACGTTACTATTTCAGAGTATTCAGCGCCACCGTACAAACTAGATAATAAAGAGACAGATGTAAACACATGGATACATAAGACGAAGCAAATTCTACGAACGAGGATACGGCGAGATCCTACAGGTCTTTGACAGAGCAAATGAAGTTGTCAAAGGGAAGCCATTTTGAGCGCTTTCTCTCCCTTTCTTCAACATTAACCATTGCCGCCCTCCCTTTTCCCTCTTTTCTTTCCCATCGGAGAGAACCTGCTCTATGATGTTTGCTATGCACGCCACAGCCGTGACAACGTCTCAATAGCTCAGTACTCCCTGATGATCAATGGTGTGTCAGAATGACTAACTGAATTAGCTGAGGAGGTATGCCATGTTAATCTCCATCAAAAGGTCACTTTGAATATGAGCATAATTTGCTCTGTGCTGGTGTCGCAGAAAGGAGGAGGAGGAGGAAACTGAATCGCTGCTTTTGGTGCCATTCTATTTTTTCTTTAAAGGTCTGAGTTGTGACAAACCGCAACAAGTCTGCGTTTCCTTGTCAACGGCTCAAGATGTAATTCGGATCTCCAGTCAGTATTTATTTTACTGTGTCATTCTGAGACATATTTCACAGCATGTGGTCTGAAGATTAAAAGCAAACATAGGTTGGATTTCTTTTTGTGTGTTAGCATGCTAAACTGCTAGAGGGACCTCCATTAGGTGATACTGTTATGATATAAAAGCAATGGTATCAGATAAACTTTTCCAACAAGTATTGTTATTATACTATTCCATATACTTTTAAAATAATATTAAAGATATAACTGCACATTATCATCTTACACTCAGATTAACCTCAGTTTAAAGGGTTAGATCACTCAAAAATGAAAATTATGTCATTAATTACTCACCCTCATGTCGTTCCACACCCGTAAGTCCTCCGTTCATCTTCGGAACACAAATAAAGATATTTTTGATAAAATCTGATGGCTCAGTGAGGTCTCCATTGCCAGCAAGATAATTTCCTTTTTCAATGCCCAGAAAGCTACTAAAAACATATTTAAAACAGTTCATGTGACAACAGTGGTTCAACCTTAATATTATAAAGTGACAAGAATACTTTTTGTGCTTCAACAACTTTATTCAACAATATCTAGTGATGGGCGATTTCAAAACACTGCTTCATGAAGCTTTGAAGCTTTACAAATCTTTGTTTCGAAACAGTGGTTCAGAGCACCAAAATCACGTGATTTCAGTAATCAAGGACTTCGTTATGTCATAAGTGTTTCGAAATTTCAATAGTTCACATGACTTTGGCAGTTTGATACGCGCTCCACACCACTAATTCGAAACAAAAGATTCGTAAAGCTTCAAAGCTTCATGAAGCAGTGTTTTGAAATCGCCCATCACTAGATATTATTGAATTAAGTCGCTTTTTTTTTTTTTTTTTTTGGCACACAAAAAGTATTCTCGTCACTTTATAATATTATGGTTGAACCACTGTACTCACATTAACTGTTTTAAATATGTCTTTAGTACCTTTCTGGGCATTGAAAAAGGAAATGATCTTGCTGGCAATGCAAACCTCACTGAGCCATCAGATTTTATTAAAAATATCTTAATTTGTGTTCCGAAAATGAACAAAGGTCTTACGGGTGTGGAACGACATGAGGGTGAGTAATTAAGGACAGAATTTTCATTTTTGGGTGAACTAACCCTTTAACCTCCATGTTCTGTTTGGGGTCTCAGAGCCTCAACGGCCTTTGTAATAGCTTTGTAATAGTTAAAAACTTAACAATAAAGGATCCGGTTTATACTTCAGGTCTTTTATCTTATGAGAACTCATTAAAAAATAAAGGAAAAAAGAATGCTTTCATTTCTCATCCTCATTTTCTTCTGTGGAACACGGAAAAAGATATTTTGAGACATGTATCAGTATTTTATTTTATTTTTTAATAAATAATTTGTAACTTGTTGTAATCCAAACTTGGGAAGGTGCTTGGTAAAAAAATAAAAATAAATAAATACATAAAATCTAAGATATGAAGAAAAAAACCCTGCAAACAGCTTTATCAGCTTCCATAAAATGTTAATATTTTGCAATGTTTGACCAAACAGTTTTCAATAATTGGTTTGTGTCTTCTTTTTGCTTATTGGATAGCTGGTTAGTTTGCTGAATGCCAATGACTTTTATCAGGTGTGAGTGTTTACTATGTGAATATAAAATGCCTTCATATGTGTTGCTCTTATTACCTGACAATGACCTTGTTTGGTTGGAATATTGCAGTAAATTAAAGTTTTATGAAAGCAGATGAAGCAGTGACCAGGTTTTTCTTTTATATTCCGCAGAGAATAAAAAAGTCATACATGTCATTCATGAGGGCGAGTAAATGATGCCAAAATATTTTGGTTGAATGATCTCTTAAACTTGATAATATGCTTGAAATGTTCTTCTTGAAATGTTACTTATGTTTGGGGTCTCAGAGACCCCAGATGTTTTAACTAGGGTATATTTGACCTTTGATTTAACAGACATAATGTTGCTATATTGGATATCGGTTATATTTCCCAAAAGTTACATGAACAGTATTGGGGTTCTCTGGGACCCCAAAAATAAAGACGGTACAGTCGATCTCAGCAGAGCATGGGAGTTAATGAATGTTTGAATGTTTATTATCTATTGTGTGTTGACAGGTATTTGATTGCCCTGCACAAACAAGTCACTGCAGATCTATTAAGATTGATTATAATATTAAATAAATTATTTGCTCTCTAAATCTTGTTTTTATAATGTCAGTGAAGCTCCCGTCAGGGTGTAGATGCTAATAAATCACACATAAAGGTTACATAACCATTAATAACTATGTCATCATACCGCATATATTCAGTGTGACATAGTCAAATACATCAGACTTAAAATAATGAGCTACATCAGGCAGCTCTTTATATTTTCAAATAATGGGATTGCAAAAGCCTTGAAGGCAAATTGAAAGATCCTGTCAGCTCACAGTCAGCTGAGGCTTATATTCAATCTACTGCAAAGTATTAAAAAATATAATCACTAATGAAAATATTATTGGTGCTCAAGGAGTCATCTTATTAGCGCTTAAAATGGACTTGCACTTATTCTGTTCTAATTTGACTGTAGGTAACCATTACTACTGGCGGATTGTGTGTGTGTGCACGCACTCTAACATAGACTATATTTGTGTGGTTCATGTAGTTTCAATCCACTTGGCATTGGTGTGCATGCTTTTCCATACAGAGTGAAAAAGAATATTGCCAAAGGAGAGAGCAATGAAAAGGGTTACAGTTCATATTCAATTCAGAACGGTATTATAATGGTGATTTAAAGGGATAGTTCACCCAAAAATGAAAATCATCCTACGATTTACTCACTCTCAAGCTCTCTTCTTTAAGACGAACACAATCTAAGATATATTTACAAATATCCTTGCTCCTACAAGCTTTATAATGGTTGTGAAAGGGGGGGCACATTTTGAAGCCAAAAAAATGCATCCATCCATCATAAAGGTAATCCATATGGCTCCAGGGGGTTAATAAAGTGAAGCGATGGGTTTTTTTAAAACGTTATTAACTATAGTAACTAGCTTCCGGAAAGAAGATAGTCATATACACCTATGGTGGCTGGAGGGTGAGTAAATCATGGGATAATTTTCATTTTTGTGTGAACTAACCCTTTCAAATCTGTTCAGACCAAGAACGACAACTATAAAGACAACTATAACAATAACTAACTAGGCCTATATCAGCATCCACACCAGCAGATGATAACATTCTGTTTATTTTAAGCGCACACTAAAGTGCAGTTTTGTTGTCTGCTGCTTTAAATGTCCAAGTTCTTTAAAGCATGATTTGCAGCCAATGTTTTTATCATTCATCAGCTGGAAAAAATGGTTTTGAAAGTGATTCCAATGATATTGTTCTTCTGTGCCATTGTCATTATAGCTGAGGTGTGGACTCTGCTATTTTTTTTATATTTAGAATGATTTTTAGAACTATATCTTTATTGTTATTTTTATCGTTATAGTTATCGTCCTTGGTGTTAACAAGCCTTTGGTCAGTGCATCATTAATGACCCACAAACTGACAGCAAGGTATACAATTGCACTTTCAGGGGTGTTTTAGAAAAAGAAAAAGAAAAAAAAAAAAAAAAAAATCAAACTGACTTCTGACTAAACTCAAGGGTCAATGTGAAATTTGTAAAAAAAATAAAATAAATAAAAAAATAAAGAAGGTATTAAGATGGTAAATAGGACCATATTTAAAGATATAAATAAAAACATCTTCCTCTTTGAGAGTGTTTTAGCAGCTTGATAGAAAACATGTTAAAAATTGCACACTTAGGTAATCGCACTAAGGTAAAAGAACAAGATGATACCAAGAAAAAAAAAAAAGAAAAAAACTCCAGGAGGGTTAAATATGTCACCTTGCCTTCATAACTTTGTCTCCTAGGGATTGTGTGTGTCTGTGTGAATGCGAGACAGAAAGGGACAGAGTGAGAGACACAATAAATTGCAGATTCTTATCTGCCTCACAATAGTGTTATATACAGTGGGTACGGAAAGTATTCAGACCCCCTTAAATTTTTCACTCTTTGTTATATTGCAGCCATTTGCTAAAATCATTTAAGTTCTTTTTTTTTTCCTCATTAATGTACACACAGCACCCCATATTGACAGAAAAACAGAATTGTTGACATTTTTGCAGATTTATTAAAAAAGAAAAACTGAAATATCACATGGTCCTTTGCTGTGACACTCATATATTTAACTCAGGTGCTGTCCATTTCTTCTGATCATCCTTGAGATGGTTCTACACCTTCATTTGAGTCCAGCTGTGTTTGATTATACTGATTGGACTTGATTAGGAAAGCCACACACCTGTCTATATAAGACCTTACAGCTCACAGTGCATGTCAGAGCAAATGAGAATCATGAGGTCAAAGGAACTGCCTGAAGAGCTCAGAAACAGAACTGTGTCAAGGCACAGATCTGGCCATGGTTACAAAAAAATTTCTGCTGCACTTAAGGTTCCTAAGAGCAAAGTGGCCTCCATAATCCTTAAATGGAAGACGTTTGGGACAACCAGAACCCTTCCTAGAGCTGGCCGTCCGGCCAAACTGAGCTATCGGGGTAGAAGAGCCTTGGTGAGAGAGGTAAAGAAGAACCCAAAGATCACTGTGGCTGAGCTCCAGAGATGCAGTCGGGAGATGGGAGAAAGTTGTAGAAAGTCAACCATCACTGCAGCCCTCCACCAGTCGGGGCTTTATGGCAGAGTGGCCCGACGGAAGCCTCTCCTCAGTGCAAGACACATGAAAGCCTGCATGGAGTTTGCTAAAAAAAAACACCGGAAGGACTCCAAGATGGTGAGAAATAAGATTCTGGTCTGATGAGACCAAGAGAGAACTTTTGGCCTTAATTCAGCAGTATGTGTGGAGAAAACCAGGCACTGCTCATCACCTGTCCAATACAGTCCCAACAGTGAAGCATGGTGGTGGCAGCATCATGCTGTGGGGGTGTTTTTCAGCTGCAGGGACAGGACGACTGGTTGCAATCGAGGGAAAGATGAATGCGGCCAAGTACAGGGATATCCTGGACGAAAACCTTCTCCAGAGTGCTCAGGACCTCAGACAGGGCTGAAGGTTTACCTTCCAACAAGACAATGACCCTAAGCACACAGCTAAAATAACGAAGGAGTGGCTTCACAACAACTCCGTGACTGTTCTTGAATGGCCCAGCCAGAGCCCTGACTTAAACCCAATTGAGCATCTCTGGAGAGACCTAAAAATGGCTGTCCACCAACGTTTACCATCCAACCTGACAGAACTGGAGAGGGTCTGCAAGGAGGAATGGCAGAGGATCCCCAAATCCAGGTGTGAAAAACTTGTTGCATCTTTCCCAAAAAGACTCATGGCTGTATTAGATCAAAAGGGTGCTTCTACTAAATACTGAGCAAAGGGTCTGAATACTGAATACCATGTGATATTTCAGTTTTTCTTTTTTAATAAATCTGCAAAAATGTCAACAATTCTGTGTTTTTCTGTCAATATGGGGTGCTGTGTATACATTAATGAGGAAAAAAATTAACTTACATGATTTTAGCAAATGGCTGCAATATAACAAAGAGTGAAAAATGTAAGGGGGTCTGAATACTTTCCGTACCCACTGTATATAACAAAAGTACCAACCACAATACCAAGTCGGTACTGAGCGTGATAGACACATACTTGGGCGTGATAGACGCTTTCAAATTCAAACACTTCCACATGCTTTCAAACACTCCCATGCATTGATCATTGTAGCCAATCACAGACCTATCTGATGAGTGTGTGAACACAAATGCTAATCCAAGGTGTTTACGAATCTGCTCAACAGCGCTCAAAGCATCACATTTTTAACATTTCAGTAACAACCAAGTGTGCGGCACAAGTCCTGGAAAGTGAAGCCAAAACCTTTCAATCGCCCCAAGGTGGCTGAGTGCAGTATAGCTCATAAACCACGCACTCTCCATGTAATGTAATGGGACGTGAGACAAACTAAACAATCAAATTACACTTCAAGTAATTTTTTTTTATTTTTTTCCCAATTTTTGGTCAATTTTGGTCAACCTAATTTTTAGGTATCTTTAATCACGATAATGTAAATTCAAGTATTCGTTTTTTTAATAAGTTAGTTATTTGATGTAAAAAAAACAACAACAACAAAAAAAAACGGGGGTTTGACGGCATTATTGACAGCTGAGATGGACAGCTTCTCTGAGCGAAGTAGCCACTGAGGCACCAACACAAACTTACGTTTTTCAGGAGGAGACTGGAGCTTCAACTTTAATTTCTACATTTCCATAACTGTTTATTTCACAATGAGTTGTTCTGCAGTAAACTGTACTAACCGATCCTGCGAGAGTGTGGGCAGGCCTTAACTACTGTGCAGACTCCAAGATGTCAGCACCATATTTGGACATTGGTGGCTTCACTTCTCTTTAATGGAAGAGAGTGCGTTGTCCATATTTTTTACAGTCCAAGGTACCGACTTGGTATCGCAGTCTGTAATTTTGACAACACTAATATATATATAAAATATAAATGATGGCATGATCTTTGGTTTGACATCTCATGATTAAACATACAAATGAATAAACAAGTCCATACATCATGCTGTTCTGTCATTTAGTTTCATCTGAGACAAAGGTTTGGGAAGATCTGCTCAGACTGTGTGCTGTAATTTTACTCTTCCATCAGAGAGAGATAGATAGAGCGAGAGATAGATAGAGCGAGAGCGAGAGAGAGAGAGAGAGAGAGAGAGAGAGAGAGAGAGAGAGCGAGAGAATGAATTCCTGCTGGGGCTGCTGGGGACAGCAGGCTGGCAGACGCAGCACGTTGTACTGTGTTCTCTTTCATGGTTTTTAATTAACAGCCTGGGAATTTCCAAATTCCGGGGGAAAAGAACTTGAATAAATGAACAGTTCTGTGAGACAGCTGTTCTGCTGTGCCACAAAATGAGAGAAACGGGGAGGTGAAAAACTCTATAAATATGCCATGCACATCAATCAGCATATTTATCTTAACATGGGAAGAAGCACAACAGTCATATCAATAAAATTGGGCTTGGTTTTATTTAATATTCAGAGGATTATGTCCATTCTATCAACTTAGCTTCAAAATTGCAGGTGGTTTTGAGAGTCTTTGCCATAGTTGAAATTAAGGTATCGGCAAAGCTAAAACAGATTATCCTTTTGGAATAAAAATTGGCAAAGAAAACAACACACAACATTATGTGTGCTGGTCACAGACGATGCAAGGTCTTCACATCAAATGAAATATTGATGAAATACTGTATCTGCCGAGAAGGGCTGTGCATAAATGGACAAAAAAAAAATCCCCAAATGCTCAAGTATGCTTGCAGAAAAAAAGACTAGGAAACCACTGGCTCCTAAAATTTGACATAACAGAAAAATTATTCACATTTCAGTGAGGGAGTCAGTTGTGAACTCATTAATGGCACTGAATGATCGATTCCCTTACTGAATGAGCCTGATACAAACCGCAAGTGTGAGGCTTTATGAATCTATTTGACTGAATCATTAAAAAGAACCAATTCATTGGAGTCATAGGTTGAATGTGAATCAAACATCACATACACCTCACAAGAATATATCTGGCAAATCCACTTTGTTATGGACGCACACAAAGTTGTCTTGACAGTCTCCAAAGGCCACTAGATTTTAAATTATTGTCATCATAATAATTAACAATCATTTTAGAGATGGGTGATTCCTATTTATATCCAACATATTGTGTGAAATAATTAGTTGGCATTTCAGTTAATATCTTTATGTCATGTAATTAGCATTTTAAAAAAATTAAGGCATGAACATTATCATGTATCATGGTGCATAATGGTCTAAAAGAATATTTAAATTTTGTTGATTGCTCACTTATGAATATTTCATCATTTTAATGGCCATGTCTTTCAAAAAGCAAAAGAATAAAATGGAAACAGTAACAGCCATGTAGTAAAGAAGGATATTAAACATAGCTGCTTGTTCCGACCAGTTTTTCATTTCACTTCTCTACCTGTCAACATTTCGAACAAACATGGTAAAATAAGACAGGGCTGTATTGAACGCATTGACTAAGGTTTGCTATGACAGACCTCTAGATTTGCACCGAAATGAAAATTCTGGGCTGAAACTGAAAATGCTTTTTGAAAATTATTTGTATTGTATTAATATTAGACTGAATTAAAAAAAAAAAAAAAATACAAGCCAATAAAATAAAATAACCACACTCTTATTGAAGTTAACACACTAAAATTGGACAGAAAATATATTAATATTAAATATCAATATATTATTCTTTTTTTAATTCTATGCAACAAAATCAGATTTTAAAGATTTTTTGACCAATTATCCAAATAATGTATAGTCCTACAAAGCTATTATTATCAGAGCATGTAAGCAGAGCGTAGCGGGGCGCGGATCAGGGAACGAGAGGGTAGCGTCATTTTACCAATGCTGCCCTGAACAGCGATACCACAACAACGTGAAGTAGGGCTATTGGAAACAGAAACAAGTATACCACTTCATAGAAATTTCAAGTCAGCGCTTTATTTAAACGGACTTTGAAACCTGAGTGCTTAACACTGTGGGGCAGCATTTATTTTCGGCCGTTTTTCTCTTTCAGCCAATCATTTTCAGGGGTCGAAATTTTGGTGCATCCCTAGTTTGCTATGCAGCCTATTTAATGGTTGCTCTTTTTTTAGTCCAGGTCTTTTTTAACCCACTCGCACACACTACCCAACTAACAAGTCAACCCAAATACATCAATCTCTGAGAAACGCCAAGAAAGAAAGAAACAAGCCAAGCAAATTTGTGTGCAGACATGGGTGGAAAAAAATATGGCCAATATGGCCTCTGTAAACTGCAAAGTGATTTGGAAGGGAATTACAATTTTAGCTAGCTAGTTAGATACACTGTTAGATTTGTGGTTCCAAATGGTCATTTGCATTGGCTTGTCACTGTAAGACTTCAAACAAGAGTTGTGGAGCATCATTTACTACTTTGCCACATTTTAAAATTTTGAGGTTCGAAAGATTTTGAAAGATGTTTCTTATAGTCACCACTCACCAAGGCTGAATTTATCCAATCCAAAATACAGTAATATTGTTTTTATTCAAAAATCATTCTAATATTCTAATTTGGTGTTCAAGAAACATTTCTTTTCAATGTTCTTATCAAATGTTATTTTTTCAGGGTTCTTGTATTAATAGAATGTTCAAAAGAGCAGCATGTATTTGAAATAGAAATCTTTTGTAACATTATAAATCTCACTTGTGATCAATTTAAAGTGTCCTTGCTGAATAAAGGTATTCATTTTTCTTTTAAATGACTGACCCCAACCCTTTGAACAGTATGTATACACACAAGGTGCATATGTGCACAGTGGCTTTTTCAAATCCTTGTGATAAAAAACATTCTGATAAAAGAGCAATGTCTAATAGAATGAGAAGGGTTTTGAAAAGTGTTATGAAAGTAATTTGAGGAGTTGAAACTGATTGTATCATGGGTTTAATGATGATACTTCCATTATATTTTACTCAATTCCTAATTTATGATTATGTTGAAATCAGTGATGTTGAAATGTTCTGTGTCCTGAGAAGATCGTGGGTTAATGCTAATGTCTATCAAATCTATACAAATACTCACATGATTTAAATTGTGTAAACTATAGTGAATAATTGGGCAGGCAACTACATTGACACTGACGATGATATGAGTGGAAACAATGAAAATGTAGAAGAATGTTATTTATGGATCACATACATGCTATGTGTTAAATGTCACATTATTCGCAAGATACATGAATGCTTCCTGGTAATGTCACTTGATTCTGTCTCAATGTTTTTCTGAATCAGCAAATACACTGTATATACAGTCATTTTAAAAAGTTAGGACATCCTATTGAATTTAATGGTTTCCCATATCAGGACAAAATAAAAAAAATCATCTAGTGCTTGGCAGTTCTTAAAATTTGGAAAAATAAAACCTCAGATGTACAACAACGCATGACATATCACACATATTTAGCAAAAAATAAAGCCAAGATGGAAAAAACATGGGTGACAAAGTTAGGACACCCTATGATTCAATTGCCTGTAGATCCACTTTTAGCAGCAATAACTTGAAGTAATCATTTTCTGTATGATTTCATCAGTCTCTCACATCATTCTGGAGGAATTTTGTCAGGCTCTTCTTTATAATGTTGCTCCAGTTTATTGAGGTTTGTGGGCATTTGTTAATGCACAGCTCATGCCATAGCATTTCCATCAGGATGAGGTCTGACTGGGCCAGTGCAGCAACTTGATTCTTTTTTTTTTTTTTTTTTCAGCCATTCTGATGTATTTGCTGGTGTTCTTGGGATCACTGTCCTGTTGCACAACCCAATTTTGGCCAAGCTTTAGCTGTCAGATGGATGGCATCATGTTTGTCTCTAGAATATTTTGATATACAGAGGCGTTCATGGTCGACTCAATGACTGTGAGGTGCCCAGGTGCCCAGGTCCTGTGGCTGCAAAACAATCCCAAAACCTTCCACCAGCATGCTTGACTTTTGACTTATGAGGTGTTCGTGCTGATATGCTCTTTTGGTTTTCACCAAACTTGGCACTGTGCATTATGGCCAAACATCTCCACTTTGGTCTCATCTCTCCAAAGGACATTGTTCTAGCAGTCTTATGGTTTGTTCAGAAGCAACTTTGCAAACCTAAGCCGTGCTGCCATTTTTTTTTTTTTTAAAAAAAAAATGTTTTTCCTTTTTAAAGAGCAAAGAAGATTTCTCCTGGAAACCCTTCCAAACATGCCCCATCTTTTTCCAATTGTACCGTCTTGAACTTTATCATTTAACATGTTAACAGAGGCCTGTAGAGTCTGAGGTGTAGTTCTTGAGTTGTCTGCAATTTCTCTGAGCATTACACTGTCTGATCTTGGGGTGAATTTGCTGGGATGTTCACTCCAGGGAAGATTGGTGTCTGTTTTGAATGTCCTCCCCTTGTGAATAATCTTCCTCACTGTAGAATGATGGACTTCAAATTGTTTGAAAATGGCCTTGGAACCCTTCCCAGATTGATGGGAGCAACAATTGCTTCTCTAAGATCATTGCTGATATCCTTCCTCCTTGGCACTGTGTTAACACACATCCAGATGCTCAAACTGCCAGAACTTCTGCTTTTATAGAGGCGATCACACTTGCTGATGATCAATTAATCAAAGGCATTTGGTTAGCAGTTCCTGCCTGTTTCTTACCCTCATAATTCCTATGTTAACAGTAAGGGTGTACTAAGTTTGTCACCCATGGTTTTTCCATGTTGGCTTATTTTTGCTAAACAAATAAAGACACAGTGTGATATGTCATGTGGTGTTGTTCATCTGAGGTTCTATTTTCCAAATTTCAAGACCTACCATGGACCAGATGATTGTTTATTATGCCCTGATACGGAAAACCATGGAATTCAATAGGGTGTCCTAACTTTTTCACATTACTGTATATAAGAGTGTGTAATCTTCTTTTCAGGAAGTCTATTTGTTGTTGTGTCTCAGTTGACTCCCGGCCATGAATAAAACTTGGAGTGATGGAGCACTAAAGAGAAGGGAAGCACTAAAGATTCTAGCAAACACTTGCATTGATAGTGTCTTCTTGGATGGGACGCCGTCCCCCAGGTTGGGTTAATTCCACCTGTAAAACAGGTGGTTAGAGTCCACTGTATGTGCCTCAGATCAGATAAGGAAGTTAAAACTCAAAATAAGTAATTATTTTTTATGCAATTTTAAAAGCATCTAACATCATTTCATGTTAGATACATTAACATAACAAATACAGAAGTATGCTCTTTACATAAGTCTTTGTGCTGCAGAAGCTTTAAATGTACCCAACTGACAAGGACACGGTCACCTTACAATCAACTGTGAATCAAAAATAACTATTAGATTAAAAATCCTCAGTCTAAGAAATTATTAGCTATTCAGTTTGTGATTTGAAGTAATTTCAAAAGAGGATTTGCAATTCAATAAAACATGAGAATTGGTTGAGAGTCTGAATACTATCATTTGTAAGATACAGTGGGCTCCAAATCTGAGACCACATTTAACACCTGTGATTCAAAATCTAATTTAAACCTGAAAACAAACCAAATCTTAGGAATTTATACCAATTTTTAACTAATTTAAAATTATGAATTGTAAATTATCAAAAACCTGTCTGGATATTTAGAGGTTTGAAATACAGCCATAACTTAATGCTAAAGGTATACTTTGAGTCATCTTGGCTAAAACCACTAGACTAGTTTTTTTGAATTGTCAAAATCCTGCCAGGTTTTATGCACCTAATCTGCCACATTGACTTTGAAGCATAATTTCCTTACAACTCATATGATATTGATGTTTGTGTTTGCATCTTATTCAGAGCTTGGAATCATTCTACATTACTCAGCTGCAACACTCAAAGGAAGAACCTAATGCAGTTACTCGCCGGTTTGTAGTAAAGACAGAAATAGTCTGAATCTTGACATATGCGTCTTACCAATCAACAGACAAGGACAGTCCCTTCACTTCACAGTCTCCACTACACAGTGAGTCGCATGATGGATTGAATTTAACCTTCCTGCTGATTTCTCTCCAGGTGTGACAAGACAATAAAAGAACTCTGTTTTCTAAAAATCATAGACAACAAATCAACGACAAACACAAGCCAAAATTGGATTCCCAAATATACTGCTGAAGCCCACTCTTGAATTATAGTCAAAATTAAGTATCGCGCTGTGCCTTTAACAGAAAACATACCAGTGAAATAGTCAAGGGAGCTCAATAGACCCAATGAGGAATATGGAGAATTAACATTCAAAGCTAGTCTCTGACATTCAGCGAGCACTTTGGGAGCGAGTCTGGCTTTTTTCTTTTTCCATGTGTGCAGGACGCAAAGTCTAAGCAAACAGGGCTATAAATAATATGTTGGGAAACTGCCACCCTACTTACCGGCTCCTACGGGCACAGCAATGGCAGCTTTTAGCTCCTGCAGAAGTGGAATTTGATTCAGAGGGCCGAATCCTTTAAGCAGAAGAAGTAGTAAAGCTAAATCAAATCTTTTATTTATCAGGCCGTTGAATGCAGCAGGACAGGAAGTCAAGAGGTCACAATATACAGTGTTTATTTGCAGCCATGTGTCAATTGGAGCCTGCGCTTCTTACTGCGAAAGAAATACGAGCCCAGGCACAAGCCGTGTACCGTAAAGCAATCGCAGGAAAGAGCCGCTCAACATTTTAAAAGGTGCTTTGTCTGTGTGGTTGTGTCTGGTGAGCTGACTGAAGCATGCTATGTTTTTATTTTTGCCATCCTTTTCTAAGCTGTGATTCATGCTGTCTGGAAATGATGACCAACGTTGTCCTGCACACCCTCATACCAAGAATCCAGATCCCTCCATTAGCACGTCCATGTGCCTGTGTGTGTGTGCATGCTGAAAAGGGCAGATATGGTGGGTGACAGGACCTGTCTGGTTGGGAGGTACACCTGCCTTAATGTGTGAGAGAGATCAAAGTTTCCTCCATCGCTCCTCATAAATCCCACTCACATGTGTCATCCTCTCCTCTCATGCAGCAGATTTCGACATACAATAAAACCCTCATGAGCTCCAATGGAATATATTAAGTGCTACAAGTTGAAGTCAGAACTTAGTAACTCTCTTGTTTTTTTTAATGTAATTTTGCTAAAGTCATTTGAAACTTTTTTTCCCACACAGACTCTCAGAAAACATGGTACAAAAGCTGTCACTGGGGTGGAACCCTTTCAAAGAATTTAGTAACATTTAGGTACTAATATGTATACTTTAGATAATATGTACCTTTAAGATACTAATATGCACACTGACTGTACCATTCTTTTCTGAGTGTATAAATGTTGTTAGTGCTGCCAAAACAGTCATGATTTGGGTTATATGCCTAAAATGAACCTTCAACCTTCAATAGCTTTTTTCTAATAGTAGTGTAAAAGTAATACATTTACTCTTAGAATCATTTACTCACCCTAATCTCCTAGGTTTCTTATTTTTTGTGGAACACAATATAGGAATTTTTGAAAAATAATAATATTAATTAAAGCTGCAAGCAGCGATGAAAGGGCCCTTCGCCACCCGGTGGCCTTAGGAAAACAGTGAATAGCGGGTGAACATGCATGCAAGTGAGTAAATACAGGAGAAATATGGCAAAGTCATTTAGACATGCCACACTTCCTGCTGCCAACAGGTGGTGCTTTGACTATAACTGAACATTGCCATGTAGATGTCTTAAGGCCAGGACTATTATCAAACATGTGAAGTTTGGAGCAGATCAGACATTGTATGCCTGAGTTACAACAACTTCCTGTTTCAGTGGCGTTAAAGGGTTCACCCAAAAATGAAAATTCTCATTTATTACTTACCCTCAATGCCGTTCCAAACCCGTAAGACCTTTGTTAATCTTCGGAATGCAAATTAAGATATTTTAGTTGAAATCCGATGGCTCAGTGAGGCCTTCATAGGGAGCAATGTCACTTCCTCTCTCAAGATCCATAAAGGTACTAAAAACATTTAAATCGGTTCATGTGAGTACAGTGGCTCAATATTAATATTATAAAGTGACGAGAAAATTTTTGGTGCGCCAAAAAAACTGAATAACGACTGTGCAGGCTAGTGATGGCCGATTTCAAAACACTGCTTCATGAAGCATCGGATCATAAATGAATCAGTGTATCAAATCTGCTGTTCGGAGCGCCAAAGTCACGTGATTTTAGACGTTAGCAGTTTGACACGCGATCCGAATCATGATTCGATTACACTGATTCATTTGTGCTCCGAATCTTCATGAAGCAGTGTTCTGAAATCAGCCATCACTATACAAGTCGTTATTTATTTATTTTTTTTGGTGCACCAAAAATATTCTCGTCGCTTTATAATATTAATATTGAAGCCACTGTACTCACATGAACTGATTTAAATATGTTTTTAGTACCTTTATGGATCTTGAGAGAGGAAAGTGTCATTGTTCCCTATGAAGGCCTCACTGAGCCATCGGATTTCAACTAAAATTACTAAAACTACTATCTTAATTTGTGTTCAGAAGATTAACAAAGGTCTTACGGGTGTGGAATGGCACGCGGGTAAGTAATAAATGACAGAATTTTCATTTTTGGGTGAACCAACCCTTTAATCACATACTTTAGCACTTAGCCAAGTGTTGCATGATTTAACGTGTTTCTAGCATGTTTGTTATTTCATGGCATATTTAAATGTGTTTCTGGGAGGGAATTACAGTGCAAAGCATGCCATTTCCTGTTGCCAGCAGGTGGCGCTATGACTAACTGAATATTGGCATATAGATGTCTTTAGGCCAGGGCTATGGACATTGTTTGCCTGAGTTACAACAACTTCCTGTTTCATGGCGAAACATTGAATTTTGTCAGGTCACCATGGACACGTCCTTCAGCGAAAACCCAAGATCTATGCAATTTAACATCACAAAGGCCTTAAGATTAGACAGACCAAATATGATATTTATCTGATAAAATCTCTAGGAGGAGTTCAACGTACAACTCTGAAAATGGCAAAAACTGCAAAAATTTTGCAGAGAAAATCTCACTTCCTGTTGGGTTTTCAGATTTTGCACCCAGGGACTTTTTTGTAGGCATTGGGCTGTTACATGCGTCTACCAAATTTCATACCTGTATGTGAAATGTAGCGCAAAGTTTTGTAGGTGGCGCTATCGAGCCATTTTGCCATCCCTAATTCTGAAACCCATATCAGATGTAAATTTTCACCACTTCTGACGCGTGTACAAAGTTCATGAGTTTGAGCATGTTTAGGCCATCAAAACTGCGATTCATCTCGGAGAAGAAGAGGAATTGACTGAGCAATTACAATAGGGTCCTCCCACCATTAGTGCTCGGGCCCTAAAGGCAGGAACACATCAAGCCGACGCTGACGAACTAGTGGTGACAAAAGCAGACTGTGGGGTTGGCTCACGTCGGCAGCGTCTGGGTCCAAAGTTGGCCTGACACAACAAACTGACGCTCGACACCCAACGGCCAAGTAGAACGTCATTCTGCGCCTGCGCGAGATGAAATGTCTTTCCGTACCAGCAGAATGATCAGAATGATCAGAATGCCCGACGGACCGACGAGCTCCGAAAAAAAGCTGATGAGGACCAACTTCAGCCGACGGTGCGGAACTACACTGAGAAAACTTAGTCGGCCGACGAACAAAAACTGCCAGACGGCCGACCATCGGCTTGGTGTGTTCCGGCCTTAATAACCACTGGTAGCAGTAACATGGTCGCAAAAGCAAAATAAAAGTATCATAAAAGAAGTCAATAAGTCTTGTGCGCTATATTTAAAGTTTTCTGACAATTGTTTTGAGTAAGGAACAGAAAATTTAGGTCGTTATTCACCGATAATCTTTAGTCCAACGAGCCATTAAGCGCTGCATTGCATTTGAATTTATGGGTTGAATTTAAGAACTGGATCAGTCCAACTCATGAACAAATCATTCAGACAATCATTCAGTTTGTGTGAACTGAATTAATGGACTCTGACTCAAAAGAATGATTCATCTCAAACATTATGCTTCATAGCATATTTTCTCTTGGGTGGTAGAAAGTCATACAGGTTTGAAATGACATGAAGGCGAGTAAATAATTACTTAAGCCTATTTTCCTGATTGATACGAATACATACTATTAAGAAAAGAGAAGTTACTTTAAGCAGCAGTGCTTTGGATCATACACAGGTCTAGGCCAAGTGCCACACCCCCTGCCCCGCCCCATCAGAGCATGACCTCATTCCACCAGCAAGGCTGCCACCCTCTTATCGGGTCAGCGAAAGCCTGCCGACACGTTTTCACCTCATTCAGCTTCAGTAAATTGAATTTTAAAATACAATCTTCCCTCCGTTCGATATTGATGTGGTGTGATTTTTTCCCTCCCCCTACTGGAGGAAGGGTTGAGTGTATTTCACATGGGATGGGAGGCTGGAAGAGGGGAGGGGAAGGAGGAGGGGTGGTTATGACACCGTGCATCTTACCTTCACACACATACACAACACATGGTATATGGCCTCACAGCGGATTCTACTTAACCTTTACTGTTCCTGAGGTCAGGCTTTAAATTCACCTTTAAAAGAGCACAATGGCAGCTCCGACAGGGCTCATGGGATTTCTGTCTACAGGGCAGGCCTGCGTTTATTTCATCCAGTGCAGGATGTCACCTCCTGCAGGGGTTTTTTTCCTGCAGAAATGCTGCTGGCCAGAGTTATTTGCGGCCGTGTGATTGACTCATGAATCTGTTAGATGGGAACAGGCCGAACAGGCTACTCCACCTCACACTCCATCAATCAGAGACAGTGCAGGATCCCTAAGCCGTGTGCATTCTGTGGGCTTTCAGTCAAACTCACACATTCGTACCAAGGAAATTCCCAACTTCACGAAGGGTTGGAAACTAAAAACCAGTTCTATTTCTAAAAACAAACAAACAAACAAATACTAAATGGATGATTTTCTGTTCATCCACAAATCCACCAATGTGTACAAGGCACCGCAATAAATACCCTGAAAATGTTTCCTGCACTGCAGTGCTATTGTATCTACAGCATCACAACTGCAGACGTTTTAGTTAGGAATGCAACGATCATTTTTTTTTTCATGTTATGGATGAAAACTGATACTTATTTTTATTTACACAAAATAGTATAGAAATAAAATTGAATTATATTCATTTATTTAACAGTAAATGCTACAAGTGAAATTTTGCATCACTAATGTATAGTACGAATAAGAATTAATATTCAATTTGATATCTACTCAAGATTTTTATATTAAACACACCAATAAAATGTTTCTAATCAGTAAGATTTTTTTGTGATTTGTTCTCTGAGGTCAACTTATAATTTGACTTTTACATAAAAAATATAATTTAGAATAGGCTATTTTCTATCCAGTTTTTGATCCTCTCTTTGAAAACCCTCCGTTTTGAGAAGCGTGCCGTATTCATACTTGGAAGTAAACGCTCATTGCTATGATTGGGTAAGAGTTTTGCATATTAAAATAATTTTCAACTTCCCCGGTCCTGCCATTACACACATGGAATTATTTTGAAAAGTTCCGATGTTGAAAAATGGCAATCGGTAAAATTCAGTTCGAGTCTGATCCCGAATCATAAGACAACAAACCTACACCTCAAATTAGGGGTGTGCAGCGGAGCCAATATCTGTATCTGTAACAATCTCAAAATTATTTGTATCTGTATTCGGATAAAACCTGAAGTGGACGGGGCTTTAACCTAAAGTTTGTACAATTACTTGAGAAGACCTTATGTCTAAATATCCGTTTCCTTCATAGTTATTGAACAAATGTGACTTGTATATATTTTATAATGAATGTAACATTTATTTAAATATTCTAAACTGTCTGAGCCGATAGCCTTGTAGGCAGTGCTTCGAGATGTAGCTTGGTTGTGTTTCGGGCGACCCGAGTTCGAGTCCCAGTTCAGGGACCTTTCTTGATCCTGATAAATAAGTATTTAAAAAGAAAAAATAGTACATAAAAGAAAAAACATATGTTTTTTTTTATTTTCCAGAACTTTGTGTATAGAGTTATTTCAGCGCACACAACATCAAATAAGAGGGCATCGGGCTGTAAACAGCTGATTAGAGAACATGAAAGTTGAAAGAAAATAGTCAATGATTGAAAATTGCTCAAAATGCTTTACAAGTCTTGGTTGTGGCAAAGTTTAGGTACTTGGAGTTAATGAATGTACAATTGATTGTCGCACTGTTGTTCTTATATTCATCGTTCATCATTTTCAGTAAGGTGAGTACAAATCAAACTGTAACAGAAAAAGCAATAGTGACACATGGTAAAAATGTTGTTACTCACACTTGTGCTGCGATATTACTGTTGGATTCAATAGTCGACACAGCATCATTTTATTTTCAGTCTCTCTGAAAAGCCTGCATCAAACTGTCTTGTTTAAAAACAAATCAAGCAATAAAATGAAGTGGAAAAACAAACATGCTGCATCCAAATTCACCTACTTACACTATGGCCTAAAAGTATATACTGTTTTTGTGAAGTAGTACATACATTTGAGTGTGTAGCAGAAGAGCTTTGTGACACACTTCGCCATAATTGCGTCTTTAACGGACGTTCTTTCGCTTAGTTACCTGCAACCTGTAACCGTTTATACTGCCCTCCAATCATCTTGTCACAGTTAAAATACTTCACATTCAATTAACATTTAATTTCCTACCGTTCTGCCGATCTGCCAGTCGTGGGTCTTTCATGCTCTGCATGTTTGCATAATGATGCATTTAAATGCATCGTATCTTCGGAATATTCATTTCAACATACTATGATTGGTATACACTAACTCTGACAGCGGAAGCGATGTCTCGCGCTTATACTTCAATGAGTGCTAGACATCACTGCCGTTGTCAGAGCGTGATCAGACCTCACTAAGCGAATGCTGAACGCAGTTGGACATGGTGTTTTAGAGGTAAAAAAATGATATAAATACTGTTCGGTTTCTCGTACAAACCAATCGTTTCGTGTCTTAGGACATCAATGTGTTGTCATGAGCCGCAGGGTTTAATTTGGATTTGTCTATGCATATTTTTTGACTTTTTTGATTTTTATAAATTGTGTTACCATTGACACGTATTATAAGACTGACAGATGGCAACAGTTGGAGTTAAAAATCATCATTTGTGTTCTACTGAAGAAACAAAGTCACCTACATCTTGGATACCCTGGGGGTAAGCAGATAAACATCAAATTTTCATTTTTGGGTGAACTATCCCTTTAAAGAGTTGCATTCCCATGCTAAACATGGCCAAAGTTGGACGTATGACGGAGTATTTCTGTGCCAAAAATACTACTTCCTGTTGTGGACGTTTCGCAGATTTTTTTTTTGAGTATGGGCTTTATCACGTAATAAAGGGTGGAATTCCTTGTATGGGCACTTCTCACTGATGAGCACGCACACACACATCACCCAAAGCAAGAGCAAGAGCACGCCCATCAACACGCTTCGTTCAGGGTAAGGAAGCCGAGAGATTTTTCAACAATGGCTGTGTTCCATTTCAGGGGCTGCACCATTTGAAGGCTGCATACATCATCGAGGCAGTCTCAATTACGAAAAATAACCGTTAGATTGCAAAGTTTTACACCTCACAATGAATATCAGTCAATTTTATTATGGTTACTTTTCTTACATATGACATCCTTGATGACGTATGAAGCCTTCAAACGCGACCTCAGGAGGACGCAGCATCCGAAATGAGACGCAGCTCCTGTCAGCAAAGGAGTGTGTTTTTGGTTGTGAGGGAAAGATGACCTTTTTCAGCCTCCCAAAGAACCCAGCGTTAAGGGAACAGTGGATGAAGTTTGTTTTTCCGGGGCAGTAATGGAGTTGTGCACATATGTTTGTTTGTTCCCGGGATTTCGGTGTTGAATGCTTTGTAAACAAGTCCCAGTTCGGCGCTGGATTTGCAGATCGCGGGTGGTGAGTAAAGCTGCATCAGATGTCTCCGTTTTGTTGGCAATCGGCACGCAAGTGCATAAAATGTAAACAACACGAACGTTTTTGTTCCCTTTTTATTTATAATGATGTCACAGCTTGCAGACGATCTCTATGCAAAAGCTGCGTGCGCTCGTGAATCTTCAGCTCTGCCCACAGCACGCCTCCAGGAGCTCTGCTTTTTTCAGAAAGACTCGGTACAGAGCATCTATCTTTTATAAATATGATAAAACTAAAGACTTTTCGGAGATATGAAGGATGCAATATTACTCTATATGTATTCAAGATTTACATGAGATTGGCAGAAACTTTGTGTGAAACCCCCTCCTTTAAAAGTGAGAACAAAATAGCGACCGAAACAAGACCTTTCTAAAGAAAAAAAAAAAAGCAACCAGAAAAATCAAATGAAATCATAGACCAAACGTCTGAAATCTCTCGTACAAAGCTCTGGTCTAGCACTGAGCTGTGTTTTTGTAGTTGAACCAAACCTGGACTTGAATGTCAATGTGTGCAATGAATATTCTTTCAAAAATATATTTTATTGGTATATAAAACCAATAGCGAATGAACGAATGAACGAATGAAAGAACAAACAAATGAATGAATGAATGAACAAATGAACTAATGAATATCAGCTAATAAGTAATAAGGTATATCGTGCATGCCATATTTTAGCAGAGTCTGAACTGAATGTGATGAGAGAAAGTCACCATAGATAACATCTTTTAACATGCAGCCAGAAACAAACATCCAGCACAACCAGTGTTATATATAATATAGTTATGATCAATTATATTCTATAAGTACTCCAACAAAAACTAAATACTGCTAAGGAACTATAACTGGATCAGAACCAGAATCTTGATTCCTTGCAACTCCCATACCCAAGCATCATCACATGATGGCAATGAAAATACTGAAACATTTTCTTCGGTTCTGCTCGCCAGACCTAAGCTCATAAATATCAGCCTTATTTTGACAGCTTCATTACCATATAATTAGTTCACGAATGGCCCATAGCAGTATTAAGTAACACAACACTGTGGAAAAGAAAGGATCTGCTGTTCTGGTCCATGTCACTTTGCTGAGTCGCTACCTTTGCAGAAAGCCTGCCGTCTAGTCTTTGCGTCATGCCAGCTCCTTAAGTAGGGAATAAGTGCCCAGTTATAGCTCTGCTTTACAGCAAAGCATGTCTGTTGGGGAATAAATCATTTATTGTGATTGGATGAAAACAGCACTATAGACATCTGCTTTAAAAGGGCTTAACGGTCAGACTGCCTCTCTCTTCGTAATCAGGCCATTTCACCACTTACCGACACAGAGCAGGCACTTGTCTGCAAGAGCTCTGGCCATGTCCAGTGGCAAATAAAGCTGACTGTGGATAGTTATAAACATGGTATTAAAAGTAAGAAACAAAATGGCGAACGGAACAAGACACGTTTCTAAAAAAATAAAAAATAAAAAAAATCAACAAGAAAAATCAAATGAAATCACAGACCAAAGGTCTGAAATCTCTTGCACATAGCTCTGGTCTAGCACTGAGCTGTGTTTTTGTAGTTGAGCCACACCTGGACTTGAATGTCAATGTGTGCTGTGTGAGCAAGCCATGCGTCGAATGAGGGGCATACAGATGAGGCTGCTTCTTAACAACCACAGATAATGATGAAGAATGGTCTGCTTCACAGGGTCGTAAAAGCACAAGGAGCTTTAGAAGCGCCGATAGCAACCCCAGGCAACCATTCTTCCTCCTGCTGTCCATTTCTTTCCATACTTAGCATGCAGGAGATAATGAGTCAACGCATCTTTCTGAAAACAAAGAAACAACTGTGAGTATGATAACCAAGATCATCAGACTCTCAGAGGAGCGCAGCATCACGGCTAGACGTGCAGATTGTACGAAATTATCCAAATGGCTTGTGTCAAAGAGAACAGATGATGACGGATGAGAGATGGATAATGCAGACAGATATATTAAAAACGATCTCCATTTCACATCTCACATGTTAAATGCAAACTCGAAATAAAATCAAAGCACGAGTATTGGCGCTCATGCATTTCTCTATTCAGTCCCCATTCCTTTCTGCTGTGGCATCCATTTAATACATACATTGAATGCTCTTTCACCTGAACATTTCTCACATGTATTTTATTCCTACACTCACCACAGCCCTGGTTTATGCCCGTGAGGCATTGTCACCAAGCTCAACACTGAGCTCCACATCTTTGAATAAAGAGGCTAAACTAGGAGAAGACATGCATAGCAACAGCAAGGTCACCATGGATGAATCCTTCCTACATTATTAATATGAGCAGAGGGGAAAAAAGAAGAGAAAAAAAAAGTAAAAGGTGTAGAATATGCATTGAAATGAAATCATGAATGTCCTTAAGCTTCAAGCAACACAACCTTTACCTAATGTTCTTTACCTAAAAAAAAAAAAAGCCTTTTTTTGTTCAGGTCCAGTTTTCAGTCTGATGCAACAGCATATTCATCACCCAACTGATCTACATCGCAGCCCTTTGATTGCATTAATTAAATACTCGCCGCCAAGAGTCCTGAATTTTTTTTTTTTTTTTTTTTTTTTTTTTGCATCAGGGTCATTTTTGTTCTTTTTCACAATGTCATCTCATTACTGGAAATTCTTGTGATGATTTGCATATAAATTATTACATCTGTAACTACCCCGCTTCCCTTGGTCAACTTCACACACACACAGACGCATTCACAAAAGAACTTCATTTTTCACTGATGAAGTGAATCCATTTAATTACATTTTAACCACACGAGTCGTGTTTAGTTACTTGGTTAGTTATTCCGTAAGTCAGTCACTCTGTTGAGGGGGGAGGGGATATGTTAATCTGGTGTAAAAACAAAATATAAAAGAGAAATGTTTATGCCACCGAGTGCACAGCAAGAATCATTTTCTTAATCAGCATTTTTCCCCTAAAATCCTCAAAATCAATTTACTTGAGAAGGAAAAAATGCATAAATATTAATTATTGTTTTCAGAGAATGCCTTGTTTTTTGTACCACATTGGCAGTTGTTTTAAGCATAAATGAGCTTTATGCCTAAAAAAGAAAAATACACTTAATATTCTCTAAATATGTCAGTTTTGGTTCAAGTCATTTTTTTATTCTAAGCATGTTTAGGTATTTTAGAAAACCAGTTATGTACGATATCTCAAACCTCAGTTGCAGCTGCAACCCAAGCTACAAAAATATCAAAGACACACACGAAAAAAAAATCTCCTGATGTTCACTGTCTTTGATATCTAGGAGGGAGGTAAGACCACAGAAGAGGAGAGGTCATACACTGGAGGGAAGCCTCCCACTTTTGATGTGTATATCAGTTCATTTGTATATCAGTGTGTGAAAGAGCCAAAAGGAGATGTTCTGTTGAAAAGAACCAAAATGACTTGAATAGATCTAAATCCACGTCCTCCAACATCTATATACTGATTTGGCTTGCTGCTGTAGTCAGTGTTACCGGTGTCATTTTGCTTTTTTATAGAAATAAAAGCTATTTATTTCAGTTGGACAACGGACTCTACAATTATATAATGAAAGTGTCTGCTTTATACAGCATGAGCTGCACAGGGCAGCAGATCTTTAGCGTCATTGACATATCTTCTCTTGTGAAATGTACAGTCAGTAGGGGGAGAGTGGGGTAAGATGAGCCAGTGGGTAAGTTGACCCACAACCTGTATCTTGGCAACCGTACACTTTTATTGTCATGTGACCATATATGTTGGAACCACCCATTAGGGGTGTGACGAGACAGGTAGCTCACGAGACGAGACGAGACACAAGATTGAGTTCATGAGAACGAGACAAGATTTTTACACACTATTTTTAAGAAATCCTCAAAGACGAAATATATGATTAGAAAAATAATCTGCAGGTGTATTTGAAATGTTTTAACTAATCATCTTGTAATTAATGTCATTTCAGTGCTACTTTCTGAGTGTGAATTTTCTTATGTACAAGACAACAATATTCAAGCACCATAAAATGTTTTGCCGCAAACTGGCTTCTCTCCTGTATGATTTCATACGAGTCTCTTCAGACCTTACTGTACATGATTTATGAGCTTCTACAACTTTTAACCTCCAAACTGAACTCCTTTCCACAAATTGATCATAGAAATAAAGAGTATAAATTAAAATGGTAAAACTTTACAATAAGGTCTCATTTATTAACATTAATGTATTAACCAACATCAACAATGAGCAATATCTTTGCTACAGTATTTATTAATCTTTGTTAATGTTAGTTAAACATAAAAATAGTCATTCTTGGTTAGTTCATGATAGTGCATTAAGTAACGTTAACAAATACAACTTTTGATTTTAACAATGTATTAGTAAATGTTGAAATTAAAAATGGCATAGAAGTATTGTTCTTCCTTAGTTCATGTAAAGTTAACTAACGTTAACTAATGAAACCTTATTGTAAAGTGTTACCATAAAAATAAATAACAGTTTTCTTTTAGTCTTATGTGCAATCAATAAGTGCAACCATAATCAAAGCACTCTCTCAATATTCAAAGTGCAAATAGAGACCAAATTTTTCTTTAAGCATGATACAGAGCTGAGAGATGCTTACAATTACACAGCCCAGCCTAAGATAGCTTTCATACTGGAAGATATTTGCATGCATCAGGGAGCCGCTTTCAAATGCGGGGTATTGACATCGTGCTTCAATACGCACTCGCGTTTACTTTCACTTTCGCGATCGCACGTACTCTGTAAATATGGAGAGGCAGCGACCGTTATCCAACTGAATTAAAGGTCCCGTTCTTTGTGATCCCATGTTTCAAACTTTAGTTAGTGTGTAATGTTGTTGTTAGAGTATAAATAAAATCTGTAAAATTTTAAAGCTCAAAGTTCAATGCCAAGCGAGATATTTTATTTAACAGAAGTCGCCTACATCGAACGGCCAGTTTGGACTACATCCCTCTACTTCCTTCTTTAATGACGTCACTAAAACAGTTTTTTGACTAACCTCAGCCCACAGGAATACACAAGAGTTGCGTTTGTAGAGTGTGTTTGTCGCCATGTCGTCGAAACGCTGTTATTTTCATCCCGCAGTCCAATCACCGGGTCTGATTCCGGCTCAAATTGATAGGGTAAAATTAAAGACATGTTTACAATAACACTGAGCGCGTGCATCTCCACGTTATGGTAAGAGGCGTGACCTTTCCGGGCACGGTGCGCTCAGAGCTGTCGAATTACAACACAGGAACCGCTGGCACAATCAGAACTCGTTACGTATTTCTGAAGGAGGGACTTCATAGAACAAGGAAGTCATCAGCCCGTTTTTATGACAGTGGAAACAGCGGTATACAGATAAGTAAATTATGTGAAAAATACTGTGTTTTTTTACACGCGAAACATGAACATGTTATATTGCACACTATAAACACAATCAAAGCTTCAAAAAACCACGAAAAACGGGACCTTTAAATGGCTTTTATTTATTTATCATTATTTTAGAATGTAAACATAGCAGTGGCATATTCTTTCCTAATTTCACCCTCACACTATCACAAGACTGCTTTTGGCCTCAACGAGAAATCTCGTCACAATTTAATCTCGCAAGATCTCGTGACATGAGATCTCGTCACACCCCTACCACCCATCATTTCTGCCAAACTGTGAAAAGGAGAAGCACAATGGAGGAGTGGAAGGCTTCCATTTACTTTAAAAACTGTTTTTGGCTCGTCAAAGTAAAATTTTAGCATAACAGATGTAATAGCTGTCACATCAAAGCAAATTTGTCCCCGTCTAAAAATATTTATGATGCATATTGATGATTTAGTAACATAAAACCTTGCAAATCATTTAGCTAAATATTAGCCTGAATTGTAAGCTAGCCAGTTTTTTCCAAAATGGCAGCTATGGGGCAAAGTGAGCCAAATGTTGTGGGGTAAATTGAGCCAGCATTTTAACTTGGATCAAGTTACCCCAATCTGGGGTAAACTAATTGCGCTTTTCCACTGCATTGCGCATTGTTTGCTTTTCCATTGCAGTTAGTACCGTTTCAAAGTGGGTGGGATTATAGACTGATCATATAGCTGTGCCACCTCTACTGCCGTGGATCCGCTCCTCATCTATCAACAAGTCTGCACCTTGCGTGCGACAGTCGCTTAAAGCAAGTCGTTTCCCGAACAAATGATACTGTGGTGGCTGACTATTTAAATCTAGCAGGTTTGGTGTCTTGTGTTTCAAATCCAATGACGCTGGTAGTGACGATTCTCTCTGACCTATCAGTGATCTGCAGTGTTTACACGTCACATTTAGTATTGGTACGGCTCGCTTGGAACCTCAAGCGAGGTCGTACTATTTAAGCAAGCCATAACGTTCCGTACCGAGCTGTCCCATGCAGTGGAAAAGCACCAAAAGTGAGCTGTATCGAGCTGTACCAAACCGTACCATGCCATGGAAAAGCCCCATAAGCCACAGGAACAGTTTTTTAAGCCATATTTTTAGAACTCTTTGTCCTAGATGTATTCTGATCATTTCAAATGACATCCTGAAATTGCTTTAGATACTTTCATTGTACTTCTACCTCAATTTTGATTATCTTGAGGACCACATAAGTAAAAAATGGCTCATCTTACCCCACTCTCCCCTATCGCCGTTCCATACACAGTCTGCGTAGGGCACCAACTCCTGGTGGGCACCATCCGACCCTCCCTGGGGCCACCATTGCCACCCCCTGGTCAAGATCACAAAATCTAAAACGAAAGCAAAAGGCGAGAGCACATTGAAAAGTGATTTTTGCCAAAAATGTTTTAAACGGTGAGAATTTCCTCACTGTGACATCCCTAATACTGACACACCAGGCTCTCATTGATTTAACTATCACACGTCTGTAAGCCAAAACTCTGACCCTAATTGTAATCATAACTCGCACTTTGTTGTGTTACATAAAGTCTGGTCTATTTTGTAGCTTATTCTGTCCAAGAACCACCCACTTAAAACAGTAGCAGGTGCTGCCACAAAAATAGATTGGCACATTAAAAAAAAAAAAAAAAAAAAAAAACACAGGAGAAATGAGCAGAACATGCCTATCAGTATTTCTATTTGCCCAGAAGACAGATAACAAAGTGGAATTTACAGTTCTGCTTGCAGGGCTTGACTGCAAGAATTTCACTCACATTTGCATCTAAAAATAGTCGCAGTACTATTCAATCTCCAATGAAATTAACAAATATATATTTCTCATGTTATAATTTGTTATAATTAAATAACACATAAAATATACAATATTCTCTGGACAAAAAACATAATCCACCCTATGACTTTATGCTCTATCCTATGCTTAACATTTACGTTCCTAATTAAAGATATGCACATAAAACAGCCTCTGCTGGAGAAGATAAGAACTAGGACTAATTAAGGAGATATTTTGAGAAAGAAAAGCAGGAAGCAAATGGCATCTAGAGCAAAGGGTTCACAAAATGACAGGCTGTGAGATCTGCCTGTGGACGGACTGTTCCGCAGTGTTTCTGCGTCGGAGAGCGCAGGGCAGCGCGGTGACACAAGCCATCTTGTATATTCACAGGACGGTCCATAGGGAAAGACAGAAGAGACAGGAGACAGGGATTTGGTTCACTGGCAAAGTGGAATTCCAGAGCTTAATGGGCCTGTGTAAAAAAAAAAAAAAAATCAGGCTGCCATTCAACGGACAAGTGGAGCGTTGGAGAAAGAGAGGGGGGAGGGATTTAGCAAAGGGATGAAGGAGGGGCGGAAAAACCTAGTACATACGGTGAGCAGAATACAAATTGGAGAAAGTGGGAGGAGAACCATTAAATGGTCATTAATGTAGGAAACAACTCTAGCCAAACTTTTTATTGCACAGTTTATGTAGTCTACAGTCATAACCATTTATAAAGCTCGACATCAATTGCTAATGATTGTTCTCTGCAGATTAGGGACGATGCATGAAAACCACAGAGTGAAACTAACAGTGTCCCTGAACGCACAGCCAGACACCTGAAGTCACATGTCTTCTCTTGAAAGAAGCTGTTTTGTCAGGGTGCGGTGCGGAAAGAGAGTGAGGCAATGAAAAGGTAATGTTCTTTACCAGCTCCCTCACGGATTGACACAAACCAACCCGAGAGATGACGAGCATTCAGAGCTGACATTCTCCCTCTCCCTGTGTCCAAAGAAACGTACTTCCCTGCTCCACAGAATGCAAAAAGAGTATGTCAAACAAGTAGGATATCCAAACACTCAGTATTCATGACACAGTATGTGAACAATACCCGGATGATGAACTGCATCTGCTGAGATTCTGAAGTGTGCAACCAGGAGACACTTCCCTATCCCATAATGCCACAGGAGGCGTTAGCCGAATTTCTCTTTTCAAGTGCTATAGGTGCCAAGAAAGCTGTTCCTTGTGGTTAAAATGTACTTGTTTAACAACATCTTAGTGCACAATTTCTGCATCTTATACAGCATAGCAAGGCTCTACAGTGCAACCGTTTAAGTCGTATTTGTAGTCTGACGCACTTTGTGTTTCAGAGTAAAGTGCAGCTCATGACACCGTGTTGTGTTGTAAGTTTTGGTCACTTATGTGCATTTTAAAAATTCAAATGAATAAAAAATCATTTACATCTTCCCAAATTTGTAATGAGAATTAGGGCTGTGATGGTGGCAAATTTTTACTACCGCGGTGGTAAATCACCAACAACCGCCGGTGTTGCGGTGGTGGGGACTGAAGGGGGGGTTTATATATATATATATATATATATATATATATATATATATATATATATATTAGTTTTTATATTTTAATGATAAGACATTTTATTCACAAACTTACAGCATAAGCAAATAGGCATAGGCTTGCATTTATTTATACTATGAAAAGAAAGTTGATCAAAGACAAGCTGCGTCACTTTCAGTTTTCATCTTGAACTCGTCACGGATTGTGAGTGAATGCGATCATCCTTTCCTCTTTACTACTGTACAAAACGAAATAAACATGAATGAAAATTAAAAAAATATGTTGAAAGATACAGTAGCTTACCGAAATCTGTATCATGTCAGTTCAGTCAGTGTTGCCAACAATGTCACCTAACCTCAGAAAAGCCATTCGTTGACCATAAACTTATAGTCAGCAAGAAAAATAAAAAAAATAATTAAGTAAGCATGCATAAGTAACTTTATCATTATACAATTTACTTAACTGGGTGCTCGTCTGTGTGTAATCAAGCGCATCGTTTTCATTTTATTCTGGAGACTGAACTCGCGCTCTGCTGCCACACTGGAGCGCACTCACCACCTACTGGACAGGGGTGGGAATTACAACAAGCTTACATACAAACTACATAATCTGTCAAAATGACGGACGGGCTGCAGATTTTTTTCCGTCACTGCTAAACAAATTCCATTAAAGATGGAAAATTTTCAGTTAACGCGATCTCTGAGATATATAAATATATATTATATATGACGTCACACTACCGCCGGTGACAACTTCACCACCGCGGTGGCGCGGTTGTCATGCCAACCATCACAGCCCTAATGAGAATCGGTACTATAATCATATCATCTCCGGTTTCACCGTCTACACGTCAACACTGCAACTGGAGTTTCTAAAAATCTTCACCCTGGGCGGAGTTTTCAAAGAAAGTTCCGTTTCAGTGACCGGATACTGCGTTTGTGAGTGGACGAACGGCCAAACCACATAGAAAAAGCTGTGGTTTTGAAAAAACCCATGTTCATATGGACAAGGCCTAACAATGAGTAGTTTTCAGTTGCACACCTGTCTAATAAAAACAAATATTAAGGAGTCTTTGGTGTTTCCATGGTTTCAGCAAAATAAAACCAGAAATCGAGGGTAATGCAGGCATGTCATTGAAAGGTGACACACGGACATGGTCCGTGTCCTAGTTAAAATTGCTTATTTCTCTGGAAACATTCGGGATAATTTAAGTAAACAAGTCAACAAAATATATAACATTATTCTAGTGGTTTCTGGATATTTTAATCCAAAACTCTTAAAACTCTTATTAAACTCTTTAAATTTCCTTTAGTACTACCTTCACTTTACATTTACATTACAAGAGATGACATGCTAAAAATGTTATGAAACTAGTTACACAACTGTCTTTATGGGTTTCTGTTATTCAACAGTATCTGGCTATGCATTATACAACTTGAAACAATACAGGTTCTTTTGAAACACTGTAACGGTAATTTAACACCACTAGTAGATGCTTTGACATTGCCAAGCTTTAGGTCAGCAGTCTTTACAGAACAGATATAACTTTATTAGTTCTGGAGTGGAGGATACTAGATTTTCAGATATGGAGGACGGCAGCAAATACAATCATGGATTGAAGAAGAGGAGACAGAGAAGGAAACCCTGAGGGGAACTGATCATATCTCTGTTGTGTGTCCATTCAATGATGTGGTGCTTCTACCTGTTAGCACTGATTTATTAGCCATGGCTAAATAATAATACATTGATAATTTAAAAATATATATTTTTAAACGATTGAAGTAATTAATCACAATTAATTTCCAGTATTTATTTATTTTGCAGTACATTTACCTCCACATAGCCTTACATATTTTTGGACTTTTAAAATGCAGTGCATTTAGTTGGAATGCACTTACCATTTAACAATAAATAAATAAAAGAATCTATAAACTTTAAAAAAAATTTGAGGTTTATGTGTATAACACCACAGGAACTGGCAATTCTTTCAGGTTACGTGAAAAAGAAAAGATTTTAAAAACATACTTCCTTGCCTGACAGACTCCTATTTTGGGTTATTTTCCATGATCATAAGTAGCTTTGATACATCTAAAGGGTCTTGTGCCATTCTGTGACATTTCAGGGATGTGTTCTCCCCTTCATCAATCATAAGCCAGCTACCACTATCATAATTACTGTAATATGCACACTAAGAATTTTCTGTTTTTTAACCAATAAATGCCACTGAAGTCCACTCAACACATACTGTACTGTAGATGTGTGTTCCATTTCACAAATGCGTAAAGACATGAGGGATAATGAATTTCTTAAAGGTGCCTTCGAATTAAAAATTGAATTTATCTTGGCATAGTCAAATAACAAGAGTTCAGTACATGGAAATGACATACAGTGAGTCTCAAACTCCATTGTTTCCTCCTCCTTATATAAATCTCATTTGTTTAAAAGACCTCTGAAGAACAGGCGAATCTCAACATAACACCGACTGTTACGTAACAGTCGGGGTGTACGCCCCCAATATTTGCATATGCCAGCCCATGTTCCCAACGTTAGGAAAGCCATTAGACAAGGGCAGCCAGTATTAACGTCTGGATCTACACAGGTGAATCAACAGACTAGGTAAGCAAGCAAGAACAATAGCGAAAAATGGCAGATGGAGCAATAATAACTGACATGATCCATGATATCATGATATTTTTAGTGATATTTGTGAATTGTCTTTCTAAATGTTTCGTTAGCATGTTGCTAATGTACTGTTAAATGTGGTTAAAGTTACCATCGTTTCTTACTGTATTCACGGAGACAAGAGCCGTCGCTATTTTCATTATTAAACACTTGCAGTCTGTATAATGCATAAACACAACTTCATTCTTTATAAATCTCTCCAACAGTGTAGCATTAGCCCTTAGCCACGGAGCACAGCCTCAAATTCATTCAGAATCAAATGTAAACAATATAACAGTATACAATACTCACATAATCCGACACATGCATGCCGCATGCATGACGAACACTTTGTAAAGATCCATTTGAGGGTTATATTAGCTGTGTAAACTGTGTTTATGCACTGTTCAAGGCAAGCGCGAGCTCCGTGGGCATGGAGCACGAGAATTAAAGGGCCAGTAGCCCTGAATCGGCTCATTTATAATGATGCCCCAAAATAGGCAGTTAAAAAAAATGTATTAAAAAAAATCTATGGGGTATTTTGAGCTGAAACTTCACAGACACATTCAGGGGGACACCTTAGACTTATATTACATCGTTTTAAAAAAAGTTCTAGGGCACCTTTAAAAATACCTTAAGACATCACTGATATTGGCATCCTGCGCTATTTACGTTGATAAAAGGATAACACTCTACTGATTCACATAATTTCATGGCTTCGAGAGACCTAAACAAACAACAAAAAACAAAGAAAAAAGGCAAAAATAACAATATATGGATTGTTTATTAAAATAAATTTAATATTTTAATGCTTGATTATTGTAATTTTTAAAATCTACTCATATTGCACCATTTTCCATTATAATTTGTTTTGTATCTAGTATCAGCATGTTTCTGTCTTTTTCTGGCTTTTATTTATAGGAGTGAGAAAAGGTGACAGGAAAAGATGGAAAACACACAGAAAAATCTGAGAAAAGACCCGAGCCAGACCCATAATCAGGTTTCCCACACATGCAACACATCGTAGCACGTTCATTACCCACTAGGCCACTTCCCAACAATGTTACAGTTTATACTGTAATTTGTGACCTTTTTAAATGGTAAAATCGAACATAAAAGCCCAAAATAAATTGCACGCCATGTGTAAATTCACTGATGTGACATGTTTATCCAGCAGGTAGCAAGGAGCAAAACAACAGATCAACATTGTGTTAAAGGGACGAGTCCCAAAACTCATACATTTAATAGGAGAAACAGGATTTATCAGCTTTCCCAGCTGTGAGAGAAATAGTGTTAATCAGACTCTGCCAGTGAGAAAATCCCAACTTTTAATTTTATACAGCTGTTTTTAGCATATTTAAGCACAGTGTTGCCAAGGGCAAACCAAACAGACTTTTGGTGAAAAGGGCTTGCTATTTTAGTCTTGTACTGTTTGGCGGTGATGGCTGTGCTTCTAAACCTCATTACAGTTATTAAAAGGAGTTCTCAGTTTTAATCCATTCCTCTCCTTTTTTAATTAAGTTTAGCATTACTATGCATGTATGTACCATGCGTTTAATTGTTTAAAGGCTGGAGAAACATTAGAGTGACTTAATTATCAACATATGATCATATTATAAACAGAATGCAAGAAATCCGTGTAGGGACTCAGCTTATATTTATCATCGAGTTTTGAAGAACTACATAAATTATAATACTAATCCTTCTGTTCGTGTTCTTGTTGAAAGCAGCAGATGGAAATAAAAATTCTCAACAGACATGTAAAGCGAAAATACCCCCCATAGTTAGCTTTACCAGCACATATTACTACAATTTTGTGTATAAATCTACCGAGGGACGCTCGGTATGCGTATCAAACAAGAGAACGGCAGGCAGATATTGCAAACCTAAAGCTTTTCGTTTTCACCCAAACACTCAACAGAGTCATATTTAAATTAAAATATGTCTTAGGAAGTGCTTCAAGTAAGTGCCACTTGGGTATAAATGAACTTAGGCTGCTCTCCACTTCTCATCTGAGACAGCTGTCCAGGGAGCTTTTCTCTTTGAAAGCTTACAGGGAAAGGGTGACAGAAAAGCAGAGAGAGAAAAACATAGACCCTGATTCATTAATGGGTTGGGTGAAAACATATCAGAGCTGATCTACTAACATCTACCACCAAGGATTAAGTGTTTAACATCTCTTCAAGTATGTACATATGCACATACATATGAATATGCATACATGTACAGTATACTGTTCAAATTTTTGGGGGTTGGTAAGTGGCTTATGCTCACCAAGGCTACGTTTAGTAGATAAAAATACAAACTCAAAACAAAACACTCAGGATACTAAGGGTACATTTACAGTACACGACAACAATGTACTAAAAAAGATTTTCCTTTTTTTGCATGCATACAACAATGTTGTCTAAAGAATTTCCATTCACACAAAAATGACTAAAAACACTGTATTATGCAGCCAGGCCAGTAGTTGGCAATGTCACTTTGTAAAGAAACAAGCCTATAGACTGCACACATAATACGCACACACGACATCACCGTTTACATAAATTCACGTGCACTTTGAAACACGTTTTCAAAAGTTTGCATTTTCAGGCCCCCAAAATACAGTTGTCGTGTAAATGAATGGTCAAAACGCATAAAGTTTTCAGTTTTTAGGTGAAAACTGTGTTGTGTAAACGGCCCTTAAGACTGGCAAAAGACATGAACAGAACAGCTGGTATACATGTGCGAGAACAGACAACTGAACCAAACAAAACGCAGGGCTTAAATACACAAACTAATCAATGAAACAAGCATCAGGTGTACAACATAATCAAATCAATGAGAAACCAAGGAAACAGACTCAAAACACAAGAAACTGAACTAAGACATGCTAAACTCACCCACAACAAACAGTGGAAGATAACATTCGTAACAATATTCTGATTTGGTGCTAAAAAAGCATTTCATTAATGTTGAAAACAGTTGTGCTGCTTAATATTTTTTGTGGAAACCATGATATTTTTTTTTTCAGGATTCTCATATCATCAGCATCACTAAATACCAGGTGTTTTAATTAAAAAAAAAAAAAAGAAAAGAAAAAAAAAAAATTATATATAAATTATATTTAATATATTTATATTTAAATATATATATATATATAATAATATAATACACATATATATATATACACATATACATATATATATATACACATATACATATATACATATATATATATATATATATATATATATATATATATATATATATATACACATATATATATATATACACATATATATTTACTCACCCTCAAGTTGTTTCAAATCCGTATACATTTCTTTGTTCTGCTGAACACAAAAGGAAGATATTTGTTTGAAATAGAATGTTTGTAACCAAGCAGATCTCACCCCCCATTGACTACCATAGTATTTTTTATTTTCCTAGTACGATAGCCAATGGGTGGCGAGATCTGCTTGATTACAAACATTCTTCCAAATATCTTCCTTTGTGTTCAGCAGAACAAAGAACGTATACAGGTTTGTAACAACTTGAGGGTGAGTAAATGATGACAGAATTTTCATATTTGGGTGAACTATCCCTTTAAATTAAAGTCTCAGCCATTTGGCATTTTTCATATATGTACGTGTTTTAGAGAAATTTTATAAACTAATATTGAGATACTGAATATCATCAATAGGCTGAAAAGCATTAGAGATATTTATCGAGAAAATATCGCAAAACAGCCACCAATAAAAATTAGTAAATCATGGCCATAAATGCACAGAAAGAAATCAAGATGATCCAGACTAAAAGACTGAAACAGGGGAAAGTGGACGACAAAGAGGAGAGAGAATGATAAGTGGAGCATTATATGTGAAGGTTTGTGTTCTGTGTGATCAGTGGTGCATTAGACAGAGGCAGGCAGGAGTGTTGAACAGATGTGTGACTTGGCCAGGCGTAACTGATTTTTGCTGTAATTAATGAGCCCTAACACAGCACTGTTCAGGAGACTTCTCTCCTTTCCTGAACCAGCAGCTCTACATTGGCTTCAGATGTTACCATGGTGATAAAGGTAGACTCTGTTCAATGTCCATTCATAGGATCATTGCTGGCCACTATTCAGGCTATACGCTGAAAAACCAACTCAAGAAAGTGAAAAAAGACTGGTTTATGATTGTCATATACTGTATTTTCTGTCTGAATGTAGCCTTTTTGAATAAGAGTTATAAATAAATAAATAAATAAAAGTTTTGCATTCATATTTTCTACCTCTCTCCACTACACAAAATCCTTCAGCAGAATTTCATGCTCCCACGCCCTTGCTTTATGTAATCTCCTTTATTTAATTTCAGCTCTAATTTGTCGTCCCTGCTTCATTACTGCCTGCTCTGCTGGTCGGCCAGAATTGTTTTCCTTGCTTTGGTCGATGGAAAATGAGAATGACTTTTGGAGGCAGACTGACATTAGCATCATTCAATATTCACCAAAGGTCTCTCTCCACAGGAGGGGAGAGAACTGGCTGAGAACATTACCGACTCATTTCAGACATCTACCCTGTTTTTTTGCTCATGTCGCCCACAAAGAGATTCTTATCAATTTTGCGGTTCTCTAGTTTCTTTCTCTAGCTCATGGCTTACAGAATTATTTTGGGTTCAATACAAGTTAAGCTGATTCAACAGCATTTCAACACACAGAGAAAAAAAATGGTATAGGATTTCCTTTGAAACAATTTACACTAGGGCTGGACGATTAATCGAAAAGTAATCTAAATGAAATTCAGAACCTCTAACCGACGTAATTTTCCCATCATCGTCATTTCGTTTTTTTAATACTTAATACTTCCCACTTAACCCTTATGCGGTCTTCGTATAAGGGACTACACTCGTGGTCTTCGGGGTCTCTTGTTGCCCCCGGCTACAAAATGCAATTTTGTAACAATATAATATATTTTTCAAAAACCAATGTAATTTTACTCTGTTTATTAATGTTTTTACTCAACATTTGTGCAGTTTTTGGAGGATTTGTGATATCTTTTAAATTTATATAAATAAATTAAAAAATATTTTTTTAAATAGGTTTTTATGCAAAAGCAGCTTTTTATGCTGCTTTTACATAAAAACCTATTTAAAAAAATATACGTAGAATATACGTAGAAATCTGGGCCTTTATGAAAGGCCCAGATTTCTAACTTTCATTCATGGGGATAACATGGATAATTTGACATGATTTAGTGTGAGATTTTTGCCCATCTTTTTTTACAAAGTCTCATGCCATTTGGACAAAGAGAACATTTTTTTTAATTTGAGCAAACAACTGGACGCCCTGTCCAGTCAACACACAGAGACAGCGCGCGAGCGGTGTGCCTTACGTCAGTTGTATGTGTACAAACAGTAGCTGCACAAAACGTCAAGGATCGCGCGCGCTAAGAGGAGCAGAAACTAGTTGTCAGCGCTGTCCTGTGATATATCACTAAAGTAGCTTAGAAACTCAAAAAGTTATTATAGTATATATTTTTCTACTTTTGAAGGAACTATTTACAACCCACAGCTTCACAGTTAATAGAGAGAAGATATGACTAATTCACACACGCAATCGTTCTCATTACGTACTGGTACTGTGCTAATTTATCTTTATCTGATTTACCATGAGCAGAAATCTGTAAGAAATGTTATGAACCATAGATAAAATAACTGCTGAAAGTGAGCTGTTATGTTAGTTATAGATATCTCACCTTTAATAGTCAAGCATATTTACAGAACAAACCTTGTCAGTGAACTATAAGGGCAAAAAAACAAAAACACAGAAAACACTTTCATCGTTCATTAATCGCAATGGAGGTAAAATGTTCAATTAATTGAGGCTTTGATTTTAGGTCATAATCGTCATGCCCTAATTTTCACTCAGAAATTGCTAGTAAATTTCACAAATTACTCCAAAGAAATGGCAATTAACACATTGAATTCAACATGAAATTTTCTGAAGTAGAAAGACTGAAATAGCATTTTATTTTAAAATGTATTACAAAAATATTTTATTCACAATTTCAGAAAATCATTTTTTACAGTGCATTATCCCAAAAAAATAAAAACACAAAAATCAAGGTTACAGTAAGGCACTTTCAATTTAAGTAAATAGAGGACATTTTTGAAGGACTTGAAAGCAGAAATGTGAAGCTTACAATTATAAAAGCACTTACATTAATTATTGTTAAAACATTTTTTTTGTATTATCTTAGCTGAAAACCTGTTTAAAACATTTTACAGTCATTTTAGAATTTTAATGTCAATGGCTTTGCATTATTATAGCAACAAAGTTATAAAATTGGCAATAGCTTTACACAGAAAAGGTAAGTAAGATGTTTAGTTCATAAGATTTATGATAGTGAGTTTTTTTTCCACACTAAAATCAAGTTAAAATGTTTGCGTCTTGTGACTGTACTATTGAAACACTTGAGTATTTTAACATTTAGGGATTGGCTTCATTCACTTTTTTTGTAAATGCCTAACTGTAACCCAGATTTTTTATTAATTTTTTTTTTTTTTTTTTTAAGAAAATGGAGAAAGTTTTAAATCAATTTTTGTGGTAATTAACATTGTGCCACAAATACAGTCAACTGAGCTTAACTTGCATTCCTTTAAAGGTCCCGTTTTTCGTGGTTTTTTTTAAGCTTTGATTGTGTTTATAGTGTGCAATATAACATGTGTTCATGTTTCGCGTGTAAAAAAAAAACACAGTATTTTTCACATAATTTACTTATCTGTATACCGCTGTTTCCACTGTCATAAAAACAGGCTGATGACTTCCTTGTTCTATGAAGTCCCTCCTTCAGAAATACGTAACGAGTTCTGATTGTGCCAGCGGTTCCTGTGTTGTGATTCGACAGCAGCTTAGCGCTCCTTGCCCGGAAAGGTCATGCCTCTTACCATAACATGGAGATGCGTGCGCTCAGTGTTACTGTAAACGTCTTTAATTTTACCCTATCAATCTGAGCCGGAATCAGACCCGGTGATTGGACTGCGGGATTTCGACGACATGGCGACAAACACACTCTACAAACGCAACTCTTGTGTATTCCTGTGGGTGGAGGTTAGTCAAAAAACTGTTTTAGTGACGTCATTAAAGAAGGAAGTAGAGGGATGTAGTCCAAACTGGCCGTTCGATGTAGGCGACTTCTGTTAAATAAAATATCTCGCTTGGCATTGAACTTTGAGCTTTAAAATTTTACAGATTTTATTTATACTCTAACAACAACATTACACACTAACTAAAGTTTGAAACATGGGATCACGAAGAACGGGACCTTTAAAACCAAGTCACATTTTTCTTGTCAAGCCTAGGGTCTTAGACATCTTTTTACTCCTTTCTTGAAATAATATCCATTCTTAACTCATTAATAGCATTTCATTTATAAACCTTAAGTCTACACTTAAGGTTAAAACTCATAAAATGCACTCTGCCTATTTTAGCTAACCCATCTAGTTCTGGCTGACATTGTCTGTTTATCATCTGTCCTTGAGAGGGTCTATATACGTTAAGTCAAAGTTTAAAAGAAAGCATGGCTTCATGTCAAAAAGGCCTTCGTCCTTTGCTACATCACATGTCATTATCACAGTGGAATGAAGGTTTAATGGCCTCGTAAATGATGTCAGTGACTAGCATTGTCATTTTTCCCCGGCTGTCGAGCTGGACAGAGTCCACACTGGCACACATGCTCTCAGCATACATCTGCTGTGTGCAACTGGCCCATTAGCGCAGCCCTCAGCTAGAGGTCAAGCATCCCATTCTGGCCACAAAAAAAAAGGAAAAAAGAAAAAAGGAGTACAGCACAGACACATGGCCTATCATTCTGTGTTAAAGCTAATTAACACACACACACACACACACACACACACACACACACACACAAATACATACAAGCACAGGGAAAATGAGTGTGCACATACCCTGTCAGTTTTGTGTCAGGCAACATATACATACATTTATTTCCACAATTAATTTATCAGTCATGGCAAAAAGGATTATGATGTGACACCTTTAAATGGGCTTTTTCCCCCATTGGTAACACTTTATAATAATGTTCAGTTATAAGTCACTTGTAAATTATTAGTTAATGATGAACTAATCATTTACAAAACATGATTATATGTTCATAAATGATTAATAAGTGATATGTTACCATTTTATGAATGTTATAGGTCATTTATAAATTATTAGATAATGTTCAACAAATCTGTTCAAATGTTCAACAAATCAACAAAGCTGTTTTTCATATTAGAGGCATTTGACTGTTGAAAACGATGTTATAATGTTACTCTGTGCTTTGTTACTCTGATACGTCCCAGATCCTTGGTTAAAATCCTGATTTTCTCACAAATACAATAATTGGAAACATTTGGGATATTGTAAGTACTCAACTGGACAAAATGTATAACACTGGCCTAGTGGTTTTTGGATATTTTACTGCAAAAATTGTACATAGTGCCTAATATACTGTAGCAAATAAATAAACATGGGTAGAGATTCCAGCACTGATTTAATTCGGTATCTCACTAGCTGTATCACAGCAATGCACAGGCGCACTACACACACAGAGAGAGAGAGAGAGAGAGAGAGAGAGAGAGAGAGATCCAGATAAAACACATGCTAAAAATGATATGTGACAACCTGTTACTTAAGGAATCACAGTATGTCTGTAGTCAAGTATGATCATTATTTCTTAATGATTTCATTATTTCTTTTTATTAGTTTATTTTTAAAGTAACATTTGTAAAATTAATTCACTCACTATATTTCTATTACCTTTTATATTACTTTTTTAATTGATTAATCTATATTTTAAAACATGATTTGGTCATAAATTCATACATTGTTCGGTAAATACAATATTTTTCAATGTCATCGTTTAAAATAACATGTTATAATATTCAAGGGATGTTCTCTTCAGCTTTTGGAGAGAAAATGACTAACCCTGATTTTGTCAATACTGTATATAGTTCAGATATAATTATTTTACTTGAGACATGGAGTCGTTTAGACTCCAAAACCCGCACTCCTTTAAACTACAGAGAGCTACGAATATACCTCAATCAAAAAGCCTAATGTTAAAAATGGAAGAGATTCAGGAGGAATCATAGTTTGGTTCAAAGACCATCTGTGGCATTATATTCAACCTGTGAAAAAAGGGAAAACACATATTTGGATAAAACTTAAAAAAGAGCTTTTGTGTTTAGACGAGGACCTGTACCTGTGTGCCACATATATCCCCCATATGAGTCACCTTATTATAATGATGACATCTTCTCAACCCTCAGTCAGAGATCATTTACTTTAGTCTCTAGGATCAGTCTGTTAATGGGGGATCTGAATGCTAGAACGGGGAAGGAAGTGACTACATCAGCTCTGAGGACAAATATATAAAACGGCATAGTCTGAAGCAGGGGATAAACAGACATGAACCAAGTCCTGCAACTCTGCAACAGCCTGGGTCTTTATATAGTTAACGGCAGAACAAAGGGTGATTCTCTGGGTTGATTTACCTACTGCTCACATTTAGGCAGCAGCACGGTAGATTACGCCATCACAGATATAGACCAAAATAAAATCAATTATTTCACAGTGATGCCACAGCTACCGTTATCAGACCACAGTCACACGGTCCTCAGTCTGAACAGGTCAGTGAATCTTCTGCCATCTTCAGATCAGAAGGTTAAACTGTATCCACTCCCCCCAAATTTATATGGAGTAAAGACAGTCCTGTCCAGTATGAAGCTGCGCTCCAAAGCACTAATGTTCAGAACATGACAGACTCATTTCTATTGACTTCTTTTAGTGAAGAGAAGACGACAACCAATTTAGCAACTGAACAGTTAACAAAAATCTTCTCTACAGTGGCCAAAAAAGCCCTGAAAGAGAAAAAAAAAAAATTTAAAGGCGGCATCAGCAGATGTACATACAAGTGAAGATGTGTTTCAAAATGTTTTTGGGAATTAGAACAATTTAGACAAATCCAAAAAAGCCAAACACCTTCCCATCTATGACCCTAAAATCTGGACCGAACATTTTGGAAATCTTTATTCACCAAACCAACCAACCCTTAGCCAAAAACATCTGACCTCCCAACTACATAACCTGGAACGCACTATAAAAGACCAGCTAAATAATTTAGACCAGCCCATAGCATTAAATGAACTGACAGACAAGATGAAATCCCTAAAAAACAAAAAATCCTGTGGCGTGGATGGAATATCTAATGAGATGCTGAAACACAGCAGCCCCAAACTGAAAGATGCCATTCTAAAATTGTTCAACCTGTTATTAAAATCAGGAAAATTTCCTGAAATATGGAAAGAAAATTTGATAACTCCAATTTTTAAACAAGGTGAGAAGTACGACCCAAATAATTACAAGCATCACATTAACCGGAAAACTATTCTGTTCCATAAAACAGATTAGTTCAGTTCATTCAAGAAGTAAATTTTAAAGAATTTGTCAAATTGGATTTATGCCCAATCAGAGAACATCAAATCACATTTACACACTTCACACACTAATTCAAAAATATGTTCATCAAAAAAAACAAGGAAAAATATTCGGCTGCTTCATTGATTTTAAAAAAGCCTTTGATTCTGTATGGCATGATGGGCTTTTTCTAAAACTTATCCAAAGTGGAATAGGAGGAAGGACATATGATATCATAAAGGACATTTACAACGGGAACAAATGCTGTGTCAAGATCAATGACAAACGAACTGATTATTTCAGTCAAAATAAAGGGGTCCGTCAAGGCTGCAGCCTCAGCCCGACTCTCTTTAATATATATATCAATGAGTTGGCATCAGCACTTGAGAAGTCCTCCTGTCCTGGTCTGACCCTCGAGGGCAGAGAAATCAAATGCCTCCTGTACGCCGACGACCTTCTGCTGCTGTCACCTCATGAAGAAGGACTGCATGAAAGCCTCTCAATTCTAGAGAAGTACAGTAGCGACTGGGCCTTACCAATTAACATGGACAAATCCAAAATCATGATCTTCCAAAAAAAAAAACCTCGCCTTACTGACAAAAAATATAATTTTACAATCGGGGGAACACTTCTCAATCATGTCACATATTATAATTATTTGGGTCTCACAATCTCAGCTTCTGGACAATTTGAAATGGCAATGAAAGATCTGACCGATAAGGCACGCAGGGCTTATTACAATATAAGAAAATCATTGTTCAAATTCAACCCACCCATAAAACTGTGGATGAAAATTTTTGATGCCATCATCAAGCCCATTCTTTTGTACGGCTGTGAAATCTGGGGCCCCAAATTTAAATTAAACTATGAATCGTGGGACAAAAATCCTATTGAAATTTTCCACCTCGAATTCTGCAAAAATATCCTGGGTCTCCACAGAAATGCCCCTAGTCTGGGTTGCAGGGCAGAACTGGGCAGATTCCCTCTCTTATCTGAAATCCAGAAGAGAGCAGCGAAGTTCTGGTTTCATCTGTCAGACTCACAGGCAGATGCCTACCATCACTGTGCTCTTTCATACAGGGCAGGACACCCAGAGAATGACCCCTTGCACTATTTAGTAGAAACACACCAACTAAATTCAAAAATTCAATTCAAACTCTCAAAAATTAAAGAAATAGGTCAAAGAACCCAGGAAAAATACACCCATGATTGGCAGATCAAAGCAGCACAAATAAACAAATTAAAATACTTTCACAAAATAAAGACAGAGTATCAATTGGCACCTTACTTAATAAAAATTAAAGAATATCGTCAGAGAAAGCTCCTGGCGAAGTATCGTCTGAGCGACCACAGCCTGTATATAGAGACGGGCCGACACAAACAGAGCTGGAGAGCCAAAGAGCTCAGACTCTGTTCAAACTGCTCCGATGGAGTCGTGGAAGATGAACTACATTTCCTTACACAGTGCAGCAAATATAATAATATTAGAGAAACATATTTCACCCAAATTGGTCAAATTCTACCTGAATTCCAACAAGCAAGCCACATTGAGAAACTTTGTTATATTTTAGGAGAGAAAGAGAAGTGTGTCCACCTGGCAGCAGAGTATGTGTCCTCCTGTCATATTATGAGGGACAAAGAATAAACCCTCTCCTTTCATTTTTTTTTTCTTTCTTTTTCTTTTCAATCTCATTACTGCTCTCTGTATTTATTTACCATGTTTTTTTTTGTTGTTTTTGTTTTTTTAACCACTTGTTAAATTATATGATAACATATACAATATAGCCATGCATGTATATATATTTCTTTTTTCTCTTCTTCCTTTTATTTTATTTAATTATCAGTCTATACCTGTATAACCTATTACATGTTTATTGCTTTGGCAACATTGTATCATAACACAGTCATGCCAATAAAGCCGAATTGAATTGAATTGAATTGAATTGAGAGAGAGAGAGAGAGAGAGAGAGATCTGCCCTGATCTGATGTTTCCAGCACATTTTGCTTCTGTAAATATGTCTAATACATTAGTAATTCATTTTGTACTACATGCTTAATACTTTTATAAATTATTATTACTATTATTCTTTTTTCTGTTAATACATATATGCACTATTTGTAAGCAGCCCAGCTGCAATTGCTTTGGCAATACAAATGTATAGTTTTTGTCATGCCAATAAAGCACACTTGAATTGAATTGAAATTGAAATTGAGAGAGAGAGAGAGAGAGAGAGAGAGGGGTGAGTTTCAGATAGCTCGCAAACTCCAAATTGATTTCTCTTTCGTGTCCTCAATGCACTTGGATGGACACATACACGCATTATGTCAGTCAAAATACCCCTCTCGGCAAGTACTGTTGTAAACACATTCGGTTAATGTCTTAATTGAACGAAGTGAGAATTCGGATGTGTATCTATCGGAAGTGTGCATGCATGGGGTCTTACTCTTAAAGTGACAGTAACCTATAAATACCTGCTGTTGTCTGTCATGTAAATCAAACAACAAAACACAGCTTTAACAAAGATTAATCTATTAAATTTATACAGTGAACGGTGTCATTTTACATTTAATTATTACATTTCTGTACATGAAAAATAATACTACAGTTAGACCTTATACTTTACTTGTAACTTTATGTTGTATTTATCTATGCTTGTAATTGGTGTACAGTATGTGTTCTATTTACAGTCTGTTCACTTGCCTTTAATAATGTATTAGCTAGGATAGTAGCTTCTGCTGTGGTATCGGAGTAGTTAAAGTGGACTAAGTAATAAATGCAAAGTTACCCCCCACCCGCCAATTTTTTGATTTTTATTTTTTTTGTGCTGATCCAAAAAAATGATCTGATCCGTGACTTAATAACTGTGATATGAGCTGAACCGTGAGTTTTGTGATCTGTTGAACCACTATCCGGCGACCATACAAATTCACATGTTATGACTGTAAAATTTGCATGTTATTTGCGTGTTCCGTGACCAGTAGCCTATCACATCATTTGCTGTGTTGACGTAATTAAATGAGATGCTGCGTGTGAATGTTTCACTGAGTTAGAGCGCCGAAATATGAACAGGTAGGGAAAAATTTCACACATCAAACAGACGCCAAAGAACTAGAGCTGATGAAAGCCAACTGTGTTGTCGCCTGCATCAGTGCATAACAGCTGCATTTGAACACACCATTCTGCTCCTGCGTAAAGACGACAACTGCCTATTTCTTCATATAAATTCTATATTCATCATTCAAAAGGGGAAACCGGCTCAGCATACTGCAGATACACACACAATGCAGTGCGTGTTTACTGTCTGAATATCAATCATGCTGATCACTTTCATTATTCCACTCTGCTCATGCTCATCAGATAAATTTAAGGTCATAAAAAGTCTTCAGTGCCTAAAACAGTATAACAAGAGTATAAACGATCATTTAAGGCATCTTATATTTTGTGGATGGAAAAACAAAATCGCGATACTCATTATTAATTTCATTAAATATATGTGAGTGCTGCATGTTTTCAAAGTCAAAAAATGGCGCTGTTGCAGATTCTTCAGAGCAGCTCGCATTCAATGATTAGCACACATTTGTCAACCGATTGGCAATTATCACAAAGTTTACTTTATATTATTTATATTATATTGTGTTGTAATCGGTGGTAGCAACGTAATTTTTTAATCCTCATCTGAACTTGAATGAGCAGCAAAAGTAAAGCACAGATATTTCAAAATAAGTGTCCTGCTGTATTTCAAAGTAATCAAAGTTAAGCAGCATGTATATCAATTGCCCCTGTTTGTTATTTGGTTACACAAACCAAATTTTTATAAAAATTATGTATATATATATATATATATATATATATATATATATATATATATATATATATATATATATATATATATATATATATATATATATATATATATATATATATATATATATAGTCATTTGATTCAAAGTAAACTGTTGTAGCTTCAGGAAGGAAGGACTAAGAACATTATTTGACATTTAATATAAAGATTTTACTAGCATCAGGGTTATTATAGTAAAACCATTAAAAACATTTTTTATTGCTTGAAATAAATGTTAATACTAAATAAAAATCTATACAAACTAAACAGGCATGTTTAAAAACAACAAAAAATAAAACTAAAAACAATTTAACAATATTCAAAATATTAACAAAAACTATAATAGTATTAAGTGAAAATAGTGACATTCATTTCCCAGAAAAGTCACAAGATGAAAAAGCTGAAACTGTAAAGGGGACATATAAAGGTGCTGGTCATATAATTAGAATATCATCAAAAAGTTGATTTATTTCACTAATTCCATTCAAAAAGTGAAACCTGTATATTATATTCATTCATTACACACAGACTGATATATTTCAAATGTTTATTTATTTTAATTTTGATGATTATAACTGACAACTAAGGAAAATCCCAAATTCAGTATTCAGTCAAGGTTCCATATTGAAGACAACTGGGGTCTCATTTATAAAGCGTGCGTACGCACAAAACGGGGATGGAAACGTGCGTACGCCAGTTCCCACGCAAAGGTTGTGATCTATAAAAACAAACTTGACGGGAGAATGTGCGCACCTTTAAGCAAACTTTGAGCTGTGCGTACGCACATTCTGGATACAAAAGTGATATGAATTGAGATAGTAGATGTGCTACTTTCGATCACTTTTCCAGTGACACGCTGTTTTGACAGCGAATGGAAGCACAATAATTCCTCTTTAAACTAAACTGCAGATGTTAGACAAAATATTTTTTCGAGAATGACAATCAGGAGCACACTTAACTTCGATATCTGGACTGCTGGATTCGGTGGTCGAACGGTCCGTTGTCCAGTTACAATAATATCTTACTGTACAACCACAGCTGCAGGAGGTGTTGATGTCGTGTGAAGGATCTTCAAACAATTACTATTTGAAGGATATCATTTGAGGAAAACGGTAAGATTTGCATGTTTTCTTTTTAAAATACTTTGTCAGTGACGCGCCGTTTCAGACAGTTGTATTTACACTGCAATAAATAGGTAGGCCGATCTGTTTCCACTAAAAATAGCCTATAAACTTCCTAAAAGATATGTTCACCTTATCAGCAAAACTGCATAAATTTGATTTGAATTGTTTTAAACTATTAAAATACTATCTGGCCAGTGGAAATGAATGAATCAACTCTATTCTAAAACCTTTATCTGAAGTATTTTATACAATTTTGTTTTTATGGATATTTTGATATACTTATTCTAAAACATAAAGAGGATATTGGATGATCTTTATCAATATAATGTGTGGCACAAATTGCATTTATAGTCCATATCTAATATTTTCCAATGTCTTGTACCTTTGACGGTGTTAACCGTGAATGTCACGTGGATGGGAATATGTATGGAAATGATATGCAGATGAGGTTATGCATAGTAAAACTAGGCGTTGTAAGCTCCATATATGGTGATTTCGGGGAGGAGACAGGGTGGAGATGCACGTACGCACAATCTTCCGCTGACTGGGATTTATAAAGGGATTTGTGCGCAGGTTCTGGCGTACGCATGGTTTTATAAATCTGGCTTTATAAAGAATCTAGCTTTTGCGCATACGTACACTTTTAGTAGGGATCCTACGCACAGTTTTATAAATGAGACCCCTGGTGCCACACTCTAATCAGCTAATTAACTCAAAACACCTGCAAAGGCCTTTAAATGGTCTCTCAGTCTAGTTCTGTAGGCTACACAATCATGGGGAAGACTGCTGACTTGACAGTTGTCCAAAAGATGACCATTGACACCTTGCACAAGGTGGGCAAGACACAAAAGGTCATTGCAAAAGAGGCTGGCCGTTCACAGAGCTCTGTGTCCAAGCACATTAATAGAGAGGTGAAGGGAAGGAAATGATGTGGTAGAAAAAATTGTACAAGCAATAGGGATAACCGCACCCTGGAGAGGACTGTGAAACAAAACCCATTCAAAAATGTGGGGGAGATTCACAAAGAGTGGACTGCAGCTGGAGTCAGTGCTTCAAGAACCACTACGCACAGACATATGCAAGACATGGGTTTCTGCTGTCGCATTCCTTCTGTCAAGCCACTCTTGAACAACAGGCAGAAGCGTAAAGACAAAAAGGAGACTGCTGCTGAGTGGTCCAAAGTTATGATCTCTGATGAAAGTAAATTGTCATCTGCTGGTGTTGGACTGTGTTTTCAGGTCCAATGTCAAGGCCATATACAGGAAGTTTTGACTTCATGCTTCCTGCTGCTGACCAACTTTATGGAGATGAGATTTCATTTTGGTCCTGCACACAGTGCCAAAGCTACCAGTACCTGGTTTAAGGACCCTGTTCTTAACTGGCCAGCAAACTCGCCTGACCTTAACCCCATAGAAAATCTATGGGGTATTGTGAAGAGGAAGATGTGATATACCAGACCCAACAATGCAGAAGAGCTGAAGTCCACTATCAGAGCAACCTGGGCTCTCATAACACCTGAGCAGTGCCACGCCGCATTGCTGCAGTAATTCAGGCAAAAGGAGCCCCAACTAAGTATTGAGTGCTGTACATGCTCATACTTTTTATGTTCATACTTTTCAGTTGGCCAAGATTTCTAAAAATCCTTTCTTTGTAATGGTCTTAAGTAATATTCTAATTTTCTGAGATACTGAATTTGGAATTTTCCTTAGTTGTCAGTTATAATCATCAAAATAAAAAGAAATAAACATTTGAAATATATCAGTCTGTGTGTAATGAATGAATATAATATGAATATAAAAAGTTTCACTTTTTGAATGGAATTAGTGAAATCAATCAACTTTTTGATGATATTCTAATTATATGACCAGCACCTGTATAAACACAACAGGATGATAAAGTAAGTGATTTAAAATTTTAAGTTCATTGTTGTGTGGCTCTTAAAAAAAAATTAGTTGGCACCTGTTTTTCCCCCTATAGGAGTCAATGCCTTAATTAATTTTTTTCTCTGAAGCCCTGCTTTTACTGAGCGCGCAACGACGCTGCCGTGAACGCGTTGGCATAGCAACGTGATACTTCCTGTTTCCTTTCCTGCCTGTGTGTCCTACGAAGGACGTCTTGTCTTATTCTGGTTAAGGACACTCCTTAACACCACATCCTTCACAGGATGCATCCTCTGGAGGATGCAGCCTTCAAAATTAAATAAAATGAGACATAGCTACTGTTTCTCCTGCTCTTTTATACAGTTTGGTCTCTGCAGCACACTCTCAATGATGAGCATCAGCTGTGGCCAATTAGTGACTACTAAGCAGGCAGAGTGAGAGAGAGACAGAGGAAAGTGGAAAAAAAACAAAACAAACACACCTCAATTATAAATATTAGTACATTACGGCCTCTGGACGTAATATAACACAACGAAACAACAAATTGTGCGGACATAATTTTTGTCCAGGCTGTCATAAAAAGAAATTATTAACATGCAAAAATGAGAGAACCAATGAAATATTAATAACTGATTATGTACTTAAAGGTGCAATAGGTGTTTTGGGAAAATGCTAACTTTAGCCTGCTAGCATTGAAAGCGTAAGTCCCACCTTCCCTGCAAATCGCGTCCAAAGCCACACCTCCTCCAAAACATATGAACGCACACAGACCAAAAGCAAGATGACCAGAGACAATGTTATTGGATTACATCAAGTGTCATTTACCGGTGAGAAAACTTTATAGTACAGCGAGTAACAGTACTACCATAACAAACGTAAACAACTTTTTAAAAACTAATTGGATGCAGCAAATGGATATGTTGGACATTTCTAAAGTGACAGCTGTTGACAAACTAGCAGCTTTGAGCACAAAATAAACCACACCACTGTCTTTATAACCAGAAAGGTGATAGTATTTCAGCAAAAATACCATGTAAACAATGCCAGAATATCAAGTGAAGGAACCAGAACAAAACAAAACTATCTTTCATGCTAAGGACTGCATGCACAATACCCGCAGGGACGCTGAGGGTATTTTCATTGAAGCAGGAAACAAGACGTTTTACTCATTGTTTGTAACAAGACATTTTACTCATTGTTTGTAGCAAAACTCAGAAACAAATGGTCGAAACATCTGGTGGTGGTCTTACGAATCCATGCACCAAAGGTGTGGATATTGTAGTTTGCCCATAACTTTGAAAACATAAAAATAGTTCCAGATTAGATGCTGGGTGCTGCTGTCCTTGAGGTAATTAGTAAAGGTACACAAACGTTACATTATGTGTTACTATCAAAAAACACATCAAAATCAAATAATACCATGTACCTACCTGTCCAAAAGAAATACTACAACCATGGCATCATCTTTCAGACCCTTTTGACTCTCGCAGTTGTCTCCAGGATGGAAAAGCAACGCAATATTAATTCAGGGTTTTAGCTCTTTTATGATCCAGCCTTTTTTTTTCCGTTGTAGCCCTTTCTAAGACAGAAAGACCCTTGCTGTCTTTCTTTTGGTCAATAATTTTCCAGTGTCATTTGTTGTCGGTTCAGAAGGAAAGTTAGGTTGTTGTCATTCTTGCGGACCGAACGCAATGATTGAATATATATATATATATATATATATATATATATATATATATATATATATATATATATATATATATATATATATATATATATATATATATACACACACACACACACAAAATACATTTAGACCACTAGTGATTGCTATCAGGGTATGAGGAGACTAGCTGTAATCTGACAATTGTGTTTTATGTTTTTATTCTTCCCTCATATTTAAAATATTTCAGTTGAATTTTTCCCCTCATATTTTGATGTTTTAATCGAACTTGTAGTGTAATTAAAAACGAACATTCCCTCTGGACATCACTTTTGGCCACTGCTGTATACTATAAAAACATTCATTAACTGTAAAACTTTCTCCCCAGTGTGCAAAAAAAAAAAAAGACCATAGATTGAAACTAAGCTGACAAAAATGTCTCCTCCTGAAATCCTTGGATTTCTGATGTCAAAAGCCTGGGATTTTATATATAACTGCCCACATTTACATTTCAACAACACCTATTTGGCATTCAGAAACTTGGTCTGTCCAGTCATGGTAAGGAAATGTGGAGGAAGTATTATTCCCAGCACCAGAAGAACTAATGAATACTGAAATGTGAAAATTATGTTCTGGACTGTGTAGAACCTGCTGCTCACCTAAAGGATCACAGCGTTAAGAAAGAGTGGCTGAAGTATATTTCTAAGATGGTACTTTAAAGGCACAACAGCAAAAAACATCAGGAAGATGATGGAAAATGGTAATGAAAAACTAAATTATGTAGGTACAAAAACTTTGCAATTTGCAAAAAACATAGTGGACATTATAGTAGACAAATGCTAAAATTGTATGATGGCAAATGCAGTATTTGACAGTGTGATTGCATATGAAAAATGATGGTCCTCACGGAAACATAAACCACAAAAACTGAAATACTTCATGACACAGCAAAAATTGGACTGGCGCTTAAGTGCCAAGTAAGCATCTTTAAGCAGCTGTAATAGATTGAGATTTTTTTACGATGCTACAAATACAGCAACCTATTAATGATTTGATAATAAGTGTAAGAAATGCATTGAGAAAACTGATTTCCTGGTGAAGTATGTGACCAGTATTATTATTATTGATGGATTATTGATATGTTGACAAAAGGAACACAGTCAGATGTAATTAACAAGAGAGAGGTGAGAGAGCAGCTGACATTACTCTAAAACTAAACTCTAATCTGATCAATACCCTATAATTTATGTCTTGTACAGAGACACCATTAGTCTACCAAAAAGTATATCATTTAGGTGATCTGCTATATTCTAGTGATATTTTTTAACTATTTGTTTAGTGATTTTCCTTAAGGTCTGCAGTTGGAGCCAAAAGTCTAAGACCAAACTGAAAATTTGAGAAAGTTGATGTTAAAGGGTTAGTTCAGCCAAAAATGAAAATTCTGTCATTAATTACTCACCTTCATGTTGTTCTACACCTGTAAGAACTTCGTTCATCTTCAGAACACAAATTAAGATATTTTTGATGAAATCTGAGGTATATGACTCGTCCATAGACAGCAATTTCCAAGGTCCAGAAAGGTACTAAGGACATCATTAAAACAGTCGATGTGACTGCAGTGGTTCAACCTTAATTTTATGAAGCAGCGAGAATAATTTGTGTGCAAAAACAAAAAAAATAATGACTTTATTCAACAATCTCTTCTCTTCCCTGTCATTATCCTTATGCTGCATAGTTGACACAGTAAGCACAGTGCAGGTTTCCGTGTTTACGTCCAAATGCCGGCTCAGTTTTGGCCAAAGCTGATTACGTGAGCAGCACGACGCATGCGTGTGATGCTGACGCAGGAGCCGGCCAATAAGGAGTCGCCATTCTGACGTAGAACCTGGGAGCACTGGACGTAAACAACGTATGAGAATGACACAGAAGAGAAGATATATTGTTGAATAAAGTCGTTATTTTTGTTTTGTTTTTGCACACAAAATGTATTCTCATTAGAGCTTAGATTCTCTGCCCGAGCCCGGACTCGGCCCGACCCGACCCGTGGGCCGGGTCGGGCCGATATTTCCCGCCACCGTCCTCGGGCCGGGTCGGGTCGGGCCCTTGATAAAGCACGTCACGTGTCATGCGCAGCGTCTCGTCCACTCGCGCTCGCAGTCTCGCACGCGTGACGCATCACACCTGCTGTGCGTGTTGTACTATTCAGTAGCTTAAAGCCTCGTTTAAAGCCTCGTTTACACTGCACGCGTGCGGCGCGTCACGGCTGCGACGCGGCTACCGGAGCTGATACGCGGCCACTCCAGTCAATGCTCGTGTTTACACCAGCCGCGCCGCGGTGCGTTTGAGAAGCGTCCCAGAAGCGGCTCACCGCGCCGCTTCGCTAAAGACAGGCGCCTCGCCTATTTTTGACTGACGCCGCGTCCAAGACGCACAGCTGAAATACAAAATAAAGTCAAAATAATCACCCTGAGTAAACTCCCGCTCATATTTCACATTAATACGATGCCAGAAACTGACGACAAGAGATTCGAACTTGAAATTTCTTGTTTTTTGTTGTGTGTTAACTTCATCTGTATGGCTACAGCAAAATAAAGTATGGCATAGCAATAAACACAATCAAACCGGACAAAATATAGGCCTAACCATTTAGCCATTAAAAACATGAAAAAATTAACGAAAACAATGTTTGCCAGGCAAATCTAGTGGTATCGCGAATCCAGCCGCTTCGCTTCTGAAATGCTTCTGGTGTGAGTTGACACCCCTCAGAAGACGGTACAAAACCTTGTCGGAGCCGAAACGAGGCTTAAGTACAACATGGAGCTTGAAGAACCAAAGAAAAAAATTAAAACAGGAGAATTAACTTTGAGCAAGTCTGGAGGAAAATCGGAGGTATGGAAACATTTTAAACTAGTTTTAATAAACAAACAACGCAGTTTACATGCTTCTTCCTTGTCGTATTATTCATTAAGATAATAATTAATAAATGCACGCACAATTATGAACTTGATAAATGTTACAGATATGTTTTACTATGCACAAACAAATGCTTTTCAACTTACATATGCAAAATTCAGAATTAAATGAATGTGCTGCAATTTGTACAAAAAAGAGAGTCTAGCTATAGCCTACGTGTTTTAGCCATTAAATAAGCACATTTAGTTTCAAGTTTGTTAAGTTTTGTTTTGAAGAAAGATTTTCATTAAAGTGAATTTCGTTTAGTATTAATTGTATCTTAATTTTAATACATTTTTCACCATCCAATTACCTGGATTTAATACATAAAAAGCAATATAGCAGACAATATAATATTGACATGGAGGCGCCGGCCCGCCACGGACACACTTACACCATTTGAAACTCGTAACACACGCTGTCACCGAATTTACAAATGCACATCTTGCTTGTTGCTCACACACATATTATGTTAAAATAACAATAGGTTGAAGTAACATTATTAATAATAATTAATCTTTAAGAATATTTGATTGAATGCTGAATGTTGAGCTTGTTCAATTTAATAAAATTAAAACTTTATTATAATTAAAATAATTTAATATTTAATATTGAGTGGCCAATTTTTGCTCATTTATTAATAGTATTTATATAATTTATATAACTGCGCAGCTCCCCCCTGTAGCCTATGATCTAGCACAGCAGCACCTGCGTTAAAAAAAAAAAAAAAAATCTGGCGCCGCCCCTGGTTATAACGGCCCACGTATTAAAAATGGTCGGGTTTAAATCGGGCTCGGGCTCATAATTACAGTGGACGTGTCGGGCCGGGCCGGGCTCGGACACAACGTGCTCGGGCTCGGGTAGGGTCGGGCTTGATTTGTCGGGCCCGATCTAAGCTCTAATTCTCATTACTTTAAGTTACTCTAATTACATAAAATTAAGGTTGAACCACTGTAGTCACGTCACATGTTTTTTAACAATGTCTTTAGTACCTTTCTGGACCTTGAAAGAGACGAGTCAGATACCTCTTGGATTTCATCAAAAATATCTTAATTTGTGTTCAGAAGATGAACGAAGGTCTTACGGGTGTGGAACGACAGGGTGAGTAATGACAAATTTTTTGGGTGAACTAACCCTTTAAAATTAATTTGAAATCTTAAAGATTTTGCAGTATTTCTACATCACTAATCAAACTTTTGTGATATTGACTTTCGTTCAATAAATGCAATGTTTCACTCAAGTTAAGCTGATTATAAAATTTGCAATGAAAAATTGAATACTGAATTAGAAAATATTGCTAATTTTCACTAAAGCATTTTTGCTATTTCACTAAAGCACTTTCACTCATAGTTTATAGACACTACTATACATACACACATAACTGTTCATTTACAAAGTCCGGTTCTCAAAGTTTTATCCTAAGAATATATTTCTATTCTTACAGTGAACCAAATTTTTTTCCCTGGACAATTTCAGATTTAACATAAGTTTTTCTCTCAGCTGTGCTCCTTCCAGAAGAATAATATTCATGAAGAGCTTCAGTGAAGAGCTTCAGGGTTTAGGCCTAGGTCTTGTCATAGCATGGAGACAGCACTTGTCAGAGTAACTTAATTACATTTGATGATGGATGTATCTCTTTGCTTCTATTACTAGACCTTACTGCTGCATTTGACACTACAGATCATAATATCCTTTTTCAAAGTTTGAGAAGTACTGTATGTCAGCATTTGCTTGCCTGGTTTATATCTCATCTGTCAGATTGAGCCAGATGAATTTGCACTTTTTTTCTTCTTCTTCTTCTTCTTTTTTTACATTAGCTGGCAGTAATAAGGACATTATAGGCTGGATGACCAGTAATTTTCTCTTCCTCGTCTTTGATAAAACAGAATTATGAGTCACTAAACCTAAATAACACTGAATAAATCTCACTAGGTTCACAAGTGCAATTTCCATTTTGATGGTTTCATGTACTACAAGGCGTGGTGTCATAACTGACAGTAATTTAAAGAAGCACTCAGTATTTTCCCTCATTTTTACACAAAGAAGAACCTGGAGATGACTACTTCTGATAAAAGCAGTAATAAAAGCAGTTAGATCACTTTTTGAGATCACACAAGCAGCTGAATACTATACCATCACACAACATAAACCAAAACTACAAAAGTGCACCTTTAAAATGTTGAAATGCCACTATAACAAAGGAAAAACATCCTTAAATATTAAGGCCTATAATTAAGATGAATGTATTTTAATTGCATATAAAATTTCCATCCATTTGGATTATACAGGTGCTGGTCATATAATTAGAATATTGGGGAAAAGTTCATTTTTTTATTGTAAATTATTTTTAAAAAAATGAAACTTTCATTTATACTAGATTCCCTACATGTAAAGTAAAACATTTCAAAAGGTTTTTTTTATTTTTTATTTGTTGATTAGAGCGTACAGCTAATGAAAGTCCAAAATCCATTTGAGTTTCATTAAATGACCATCCCTACAGTATAAATTTCGGGTATCTCTTGTTCTTTGAAACCACACTAATGGGGAAGACTGCCGACTTGGCAATGGTCCAGGAGACAATCATTGACACCCTCCACAAAGAGAGAAAGTCACAGAAGGTCATTACTGAATGGGGTGGCTGTTTACAGAGTGAAATATCAAAGCATATTAAATGCAAAGTTGACTAGAAGGAAGAAATTGGGTAGGCAAAGGTGCACAAGCAACAGGGATGACCGCAAGCTTGAGAATACTGTCAAGTAAAGCCGATTCAAACACTTGGGAGAGCTGCACAATGAGTCGAATGAAGCCGGAGTCAGCGCATCAAGAGTCACCACACTCGGACATCTTCAGGAAAAGGACTACCAAGCCACTTCTGAAACAGAAACAACGTCAGAAGCATCTTACCTGGGCTAAGGAGAAAAAGAACTGGACAGTGAACAGTGGTCGAAAGTCCTCTTTTCAGATAAAAGTAAATTTTGCATTTCATGTTGAAATCATGGTCCCAGAGTCTGAAGGAAGACTGGAGAGGCACAGAATCCAAGCTGCTTGAAGTCTAGTGTGAAGTTTCTGAAGTCAGTAATGATTTGGGGGGCCGTGACGTCTGCTGGTGTTGGTCCATTGTGTTTTATCAAGTACAAAGTCAATGCAGCCATCTTCCAGAGATTTTGGAGCACTTTATGCTTCCATTTGCTGACAAGCTTTATGGAGATGCTGATTTCCTTTTCCAGCAGGACTTTAGCACCTGCCCACAGTGCAAAAACCACTTCCAAGTGGTTTGCTGACCATGATATTATTGTGCTTTATTGGCCAGCCAACATGCCTGACCCCTGAATCTATGGGATATTTTCAAGAGAAAGATGAGAAACAGTCGATCCAACGATATACAGATGATCTGAAGGCTCAATAGTGCCTCAGCAGTGCCACAGGCTGATCACTTCCATGCCACACTTCACTGATGCTGTAATTTGTGCTAGGAGCAAGTCATTTGCTGTAATATGTGCTGCCGACCAAGTATTGAGTATACAAATGAACATACTTTAAAGAACTTGAACTTTTCTGTTTTGAAAATCCATTTTTTGATTGATCTTAGGAAATATTCTAATATTTTGAGATACTGGATTTTGGACTTTCATGAGCTGTATGCTCTAATCATCAAAATTAAAAAAAAAAAAACTTTTGAAATGTTTTACTTTACATGTAGGGAATCTAGAATATATGAAAGTTTCATTTTTAAAAATAATTTACAATAAAAAAAATGAACTTTTTCACGATATTCTAATTATATGACCAGCACCTGTACATTTGTCAGTCATACATAATTGAATCAAGTAAAAATAAGATTTATGTAATAGTACCAACAAACTGAATGTGTTTTAAATACACAATAACCAGGATTATATATTTATCAGGGGAAAAAAAGTGTTTAATTAATTTTATGTACATTTTAATTCATTTAATTACTTAATTTTTACTAATTAAATCCTTTTTCCACAGATAGCCATATTTGATGCGGACGCAGGAGCCGGCCAATAATGAGCTGCCTTTCTTACGTAGAACCCAGAAGCGCTGCACTGTGTGTACAACGTCAACAGTGTAGGACACTGACATGGAAAAGAAGAAATTGTTGAATAAAGTCGTTAATTTTGTTTTGCCGCACACAAAGTATTCTCGTCGCTGCATAGCATTAAGGCTGAACCACTGTAATCACATGGACGATTTTAACAATGTCTTTACTACCTTTCTGGGCCTTGAAAGTGGTGATTAAATTGCTGTTTTTGTAGGGGACAGAGAGCTCTCGGATTTCATCAAAAATCTCTTAATTTGTGTTCTGAAGATGAACGAAGGTCTTACGGGTTTGGAACAACATGAGGGTGAGTAATTAATGACAGAATTTTCATTTTTGGGTAAACTAACCCTTTAAGGGCTTTGAATAATAATAAAATAGATGCAAAAACAAACAAATTCTTGATTTGTTTTTTTTTTTTTTAGTGTAGCCAAAATAAGGAACATGGTTTCACTATCTGATTTGGAGTAGTGAGATAATACATTTATAACTTCAAATTGCTAAGGAATATATAATGTACTTCTGACTGGATGCTCCATTCTATCCATAATACATGGTCTAAAACAGAGCAGCCTTGAAGTTCTTGAAGATCCATAAAGTTTTAGCATGGCAGCCCTATTTTATCTACCCTGCTGGCTACCTGTTCAGCTTCTTATTGACTTAAAAATACTGCTATTGACATGTTCAGCTCTAAACAATCTAGCCACCAGTACCTGAGAGATCTCCAAAGTCTTATAGCCTTTTGCACCCCCTACAGTAACAAAATGCAGGTGTTTTATCACGACCAATAATAGTGAAATGCAGAGCAAATGAAGAGCCCTCTCTTATGCGGCTTCTAAACTTTGGAACAGCCTAAGCCACACATCCGGACTTCCCTCAGCACTCATGTGTAAACAGTAATGTATCTAAACAGTGAATGATGCTACTCCATAACTCAATGCATCCCTGCAGTGGAATCTGGACTTTTGGCTAGCTCATCTCATCTTCTACTCCCCTACCTGCAGGGGAGTCTAGCTTGTTCATTATCATTTGGCTAGCATTACAACATTAATGGCTGCATACTGTATCCTCATTTTTGAAGTATATATTAGTCACTATAGTGCCTGAGACAGATCAGACATGCAATTATTTGTTATATTTAATAAATAGTCTGCAATACCCCTCACTCAACAAGAAAACTAAGACTGACCGTCAGCTTGGTGTGTCACAGCCCTTAAGAGTTTCTGTGGAAATACCTGCAAACTGCAACTAACACCAAGATGCAGATTTATGTTCATTTACATTAGATTGCTAACTCTGTTGTTACACATTAATATAATAATCTAATATAAGTTTTTATATCTAATATAATCCAATTCCATAAGCAAAACATCCTGCAAGGAGTCAAATGATCAGAAACTTCCCTCCGAAAGTACAACTCCTTATTGGCTCACACACCCTCCTTAGGTTGTGACATCCTCATGCTTTAAAAGATCAGAAGGAAGCATTAGAAATTCTGATGTGAAGACAAGGATGCTGAGCTAGAAATCTTCGAAGAACACCTAAGTTTGCACCAGGCAACGGCCTTGCCTTTACAATCAAAGATCTCCTGCAGCAACCCGGTTCTCCCTCATGAATACAACTTCAGCAAAGATCAACTGGAACCTCAACAAATTATATCAGAGTCTGTCAAGTACATCAGAGTTTGTCTTTTTTTTGATACATTAAATATCACCTACCCCTTTTCACAAAGGTGTGTTAGAAGTTAGAACTAATAAAATTGATGTTTCCTTTAGTCTGTTGGTCTGCTGAATATCAAATACTGCATAACTTCATGATTTTATTCTTTACTCTTCAGCTTTAAACCTCTTATATTAAACTGTGTGTGTGTGTTAGAATAGTTCACATGTTTAAAATAGTTAAAGTTTTGTTTGTATCAGTCACACTTGATGTCGTTCGTTGTTTTGCTCATAACTTGGGTACCTATACCAATCACAGCTATATGCTCTTAGAAAATATTGGATAAGTATTAGGATATTATTGTCTATGCCCAAGAGCCTGATATCTTAATATAGTCTATTGATGTTCTCCTAAACTACGCTGGGCAAGTGTTAGCAGGATGTCTTAGACTGATTTATGGCTGTATCGTTGTTAGTATACGAGGTGCAGCCTCAATGGTAGACGAGGAGCGGATCCACGGAAGTAGAGGCAACTATAATGATCAGTCTATAATCCCACCCACTTTGAAGTGGTACTAAATGCAATGGAAAAGCAAACAGAAAGTAAAGCGAGGTGAGTCGTGCCGAGCCGAGTAGTACCACGCAGTGGAAAAGCACCATAAGTGTTGTGACTGGATCGTGAAAATGAACTTGAGAACCGGATCGGCCCGATTCCTTAAATCATTTAGACGGTTTTGTGAAGAGGATCAACAGATTCTTTGAAGAGCTGGGGCAAATGTCAAGATTTTTAGTTAAGAACAACTAAATTTTTCTTTTTTTTTCCGACTTTTTTTTTTTTTTTTCTTACATATTGTCTGGGCTTTTGGAGACGGGCCGTGATGGGAGCAAAGTGGTGGAAGTTACAAAGTGGCATGAAACACTTACAGCACCATTTATAGCTAGAGCCACTGACCTCAAAAAACAAGGTACTTTGGGTTTAAATCAAAAAAGAAAGTATGCACTAAAGAAATTTACACATGCCTTTCTAAAAGGAAAAAAAAAAAAAAAAATCATCTACTAAGCCAGTGGCTCTCAAACCTGTCCTGGAGTACCCCCAGCCCTGCACATTTTGTATGCCTCCCTATATCTGACACACCCAGGGGCGTAAATTTCATCTGCCAGTAGGGGGGACAATAAACAAAATTTCTTAAGAGCAATTTTTGAAGGGGACACAAATAATACAGCCAAAATGTTACTTATAAAGGATATATGTAATGTAACACAGAAGAAAACCTTACTACTATTATTAGTGTAGCATGGAGACTGTGCCATTATGCTCATTGTTTCTCTTTGGTTCAATGAAAAGCTGACTAAATTGACCAAAATATTCTTCTTCAAAATTATTTATTGGAATATTTTTGAAGTTGTTTACAACCAAGTCAGCAAAATATGATGAATACACATGGAGAAAAACCCAACACACAACAGTAAATCTAATTACACTGTAAAAAATGACCGTGATTTTAACAGTAAAAGACTGTAAAAATGCTGCGGTGAAAAACGGTCAATTGGTTTACAGAAAGTTTCCGTGCTATATACGGTGAATAACTGTAATAGATCTAACGGTACATTTAATGTAATTTTACAGTAAAATACCGTTAAATTCACAGTTTTTGGAAGTGAAAAATAACAATTCATTGTAAAATTTACAGTGAAAAACCGTAAATTGACATTCCCACAATTCCCTGCGTGACACTTCACATTTGATATATTTTCGTTGAAATAACTGTTTCTTCTTAGTTTTTTTCATTTTTTTCTAATCAGTTATATACATTAGGGTTTTATGTTGCATCTAATGTTGTTCAAGTAATGTTTATTGCATTTTTAAAATTTCATGCATTTTACCATGATGGTGTTTAGTGTGTGTGTGCATGACACTGTGTGCACCTTCTATATATTAGTATCGTCCTCCTCAGCTTGTGGAAAAGCTGCTTGTGATGAACTTTGATTCATCATTTGTCTCTTATCACCACTGTGTTTGGTGACTGTCAGTGTATTATAAAGGTACAAAACAGATATTAGTACTTCATTAGGTTGGTAAATTAACATTATATCAGTTAATGAAATACGTTATTTTACCGTAAATTTAACAGATTTTTTTTTTTACGTTGCTACTGTATTTTTTACGGTAAAGTTCTGGCAACCACAGCTGCCGGTTTTTTACCGTAAATTTAACTGGGATTTTTTTTTTTTTACAGTGTACAGACACATTCTTATCACAATGTTAATTGTTGTTGGTGTGGGTGACTTAGTATCCAACAAGCTATTGTAAACAAGCTACCAAACAAGCTAGGTAACATTAAAATCGCTAAAGTAGCAGACTTACGGAAAAAAAAAAAAAAAAAAAAAAAAAATCAGTTGTCTTTTTTGTTGTTGTTTTTTGTTATAACTAATTACTCAGCATCGTCTGTATTAAAGAGAAAATAATCACTTCATCCGATGTTTTTGAATAAAACAGCCTACTTACTGGAACTCCTCTCAACTACTGACTGTAGAACTGTTCTCTGTTCTCTCCCGCCGGCGCCGCCGGACTTCTACACACGCGAGTGTGACGGGCGCGGTGGACCAAACCACTGTGAGGCAAGGGAGGGGCGACTCAAAATGTTTCTAAACTTAAAACGCCCATTTGCATTTGTATTGCTTTACTACTTACATAATTATTTTAAGTATATATATATATATATATATCATTTATTTACAGTACTTATCGTGGTTTTTAATTATATTCTTGGGGGGGACAGCACTCAGATAGGGGGGGTCCTGACCCCCCCGTCCCCCCCGCAATTTACGCCCCTGGACACACCCACTTCAGATCTTGTAGTCTCTACTAATGAGCTCATGAGTTGAATCAGGTGTGATAAATGAGGAAGACATACAAAATGTGCAGGGTTGGGGGTACTTCAGAACAGGTTTGAGAACCACTCTACTAGCCAACCACCAAAAGAAACAATAATGCTGAAGAAATGCATCAATGGGTTGAATACTTTTAACTGACACCAGTGACAAAATCTACACTACTTCCCAGAATAAAGGATCCTTGTGGTGGAAGCTTGAGATGGTGCCAGAATTTTCTGATACAAGATGGCACAATCTCAAGAGACCCTCATCTGAAGCATAAGCATGCACTAGTGCCAGCTAACATTACAACCCCCCTGAGCTTAAGACTGCATGACTCTGTACCAAAACCCAGTGAACTGTCTATGTAGGCAGTATTTTGAGGCATCATAGGACACAAAACCTGTACCAAAAGGCATGGAGCATAATTACGCTGCCTTGGGACCATCACATGTATAATTTACAGAGAAGGCAATCCCACAATCCACTGCATGTAGACAGTAAGGCAGCTCACTAGGTTTTGGAACAGAGCCGATGTCTGATCTTTCAGGCAGGTTTCACAGAGGGTCTGCCAACAACTCTGCCAGACCTGCCATTCAAGGTTTTGGACCAGCTATTTGTGGACCACCTCTAGGTCTTCTGTCCTTCTTTCAAAATGTTAAAATCAAACAAAAACTGAACAAGCTTAGATGACTGGTACAGCCAATCATCTGTGCATTTAATGCTTTCAACCACAGCAGTCCCACATGGGCAGCCATGGAAAACAGCAGTGGGCAGGTGTTCTCATGGATCTGTCTCATTTACAGTATCTCCAGCCTAGTGCAGATGCACTTTTAGATGATCATCATTTGCACCACCTTATGGCCACTTCAGTTTATTAAACCAATTAGGGAAAATAACGTGTAAAGGAAATTAAACGCATTACACTGTTAACTGTAATGAAGTCTTGTGGTTGTAGCTTTGGAAAAATGCTATTTTAAATGTCTCGGATTTTCAGAATTGTTGTTTACTATTGCTGCGATCTCATGTGAGTGAGATGATGTACTGTAAACACATCATCAAACAAGAGAGAGAAACTTTTGAATGGTAATATATTCACTTATCAAAACAAACAAAAAGAGTTGTAAACAAAAAAGTTTAATCTTTTAAAATAGTTGAAATCTTTGAAAATTTTAGATATACCATACACACAAGACAATGTTTCACACAATCAGAGGGTTTCATGAAATCAAGTGGTTACAAGAACCTAAATGTTTATATTTTCAAGAAGCTAAATGTGTATGAAATTCAGCATAATATAGCCTTCAGACCCTTCTGTCCCAACCTCAGCGTAATTATCACAAAAGGTACCATTAAAATGCCTGTACATCATTAAGTGCAAGATATTTTCATTTCACAGCTAATTATTGGCAAGTATGGAAAGTTGATTTAATTTCCTGAGGAATAATATTCTAATTGGTAAAGTAGTGTGATTCAATGTTCGAGGTGATATTTAAATGAGGAGGTTTTATTAAACCTGAAGCTTAAACTGAAGCGAGAGCAGCAGCGTGTGTGTGTATATGCAAATCGACGGCTGAAATAATGTAATTATGGCAAGATGGTGATCTGCTCTCTCTCTCTCTTCACTCTAAATCGGTCAAAATTTTCCCCCGAGGTTGACATGGCACCTCTAACAGGCGGAAAGTACCGCAAGAGAGCATGGACACCTCTGCCCCGCCAGAGGGCAGCTTTCTATTCGCCTCTCGAGAGGTCAAGTGTTGAGTTTCATGTGACCACACAGGCCCAGTTTTCAGAGCGTGTCCATGACTGGCTGCGCAGCCTAAGGGAAAGACCAACAGTTCAGCCTCATACTTCTGACAGACCGTGGAAACAGTACTTTGCCGAAAAGTATCCTGACTTCCTCTTCCAGACGTCCCTTGTCTGTTTGCCAGACTGACAGATACTTTATGGAGTGACCAGACAACAACCCAATGCCTTACAAGTTGGACTTATTTTAGGGTAGATTACTTTACTTATCTTTAAATCGGTGCGTCTCCACCACCCTCTGCTGTGCTGATCCTCAGACTGTGCAGGAGGATCTGGTGGGATTCTGTGAGTCACAGTGTGCAAGAATCTCACCACTTTCTTGGACTACATCGACTGTAGGACAAAAAGGCAGAGAAAATGAGGGATACATGAGTGGGAGTTTATGATTTTATTTGCACAGGCAATTAAGGCTATTTTATAAATTCAGATGCTTGTTTGTGTATGACTGTTTCCCCCATGTAGGATGCGTAATCGTGAACTCCTCTGTGGCCATCTTGATGGAGGCTGTTTAATGCTGGCTGGCTGAACATTGTTGCAACTATTTAAAGTAAGAAGTTGAAAAGTTCTACACAGCATCACAGTGTGTAGAGCAACGTGTGATGACTGGAGAATATGCGACAGTGAGATGTAATGGTTTATAAATAAACTTAAGGCTGTCGCACTCCAAAATGGCCAGAGTTTTATGCATACCACAGTTTGAGAGCACTGTAGAAAATGCTTCTACTTTGCACTTTTAATCTTTTTTTATTATTATTATTATTATTGCAAATTATATTATGAGCATGACAAAGAGTGAATTTGAAGTTGAATTTAAAAAACAATTCTGAATAAGATAGCTTTAAAGGATCACTTCACAATAAAAATTCTGATCATTTACTCACCCACCATGTCATCCAAGATATTTATGTCTTTCTTTCTTCAGTCGAAAAGTAATTAAGGTTTTTGAGGAAAACATTCCAGGATTTTTCACCATATAGTGGACTTCAGCAGCTACCAACGGGTCGCAGGTTCAAATTTCAATGCAGCTTCAAAGGTCTCTACACAATCCCAGCCGAGGAATAAGGGTTATCTAGTGAAACGATCAGTAATTTTCTAAAAAATGTATATACACTTTTTAAACACAAATGCCTGTCTTGCACTAGGTCTGCGATGTCCCACGCATTACGTAATCATGTTGGAAAGGTCATGCATGGCATAGGCTGAATTACAGAGCATTTACAAAGCAAACGTGCAAAGACTAAGTCAGAAGGCCTTTACAAAAAAAAAAAAAAAGGTAAAACAACGATGTTGGACAATTTTGAAGTTGGAGGAAAAACTTAAATGGAGTTTTTTGTCCTACCGCGGTACTTCCGCCTACGTCACACGTGACCTTTCCAACGTGATCATGTAATGTGTGGCGCATGGCAGAGCTAGTGCAAGACAAGCATTTGTGGTTAAAAAAGTATCCAATTTTTTTTGTTTGTTTTTTTTTGTTTTTTTAGAAAACGACTGATTGTTTCACTAGATAAGACCCTTATTCCTCGGCTGGGATCGTGTAGAACCCTTTGAAGCTGCATTTAAACTGCAATTTGGACCTTCCCGTTGGTAGCCGTTGAAGTCCACTATATGGAGAAAAATCCTGGAATGTTTTCCTCAAAAACCATAATTTCTTTTCGACTGAAGAAAGAAAGACAAACATCTTGTATGACATGGGGGTGAGTAAATTATCAGGAAATTTTAATTCTGAAGTAAACTAATCAGTTACACTTTATTCTACAGTGCCGTAGTTACAATGTAATTACTCAAATAAGTACCAAGTACTGTTAATTAACTACATGTACTTACAATAGAGTTACAGTTAGGGTTAGGGTTTGGTTTAGGGATAGTTACTTGTAATTATGCATAATTTACTGTTATTACTATAGTAAGTACATGTAGTAACATGTAACTACGGCACTGTAAAAAAGTGTTACCAACTAATCCTTTGATATCATCATCACTTGAGCTGCACAAGTGCACTTATTACTCCACAAGTTTGAGTAATAAAAGAATGATGATGACATGTTATTCAGGGTTATTTAAGAACTTGAGCTCCATTCAACTAGAACATGGTGCTAGAAACACCAAGACCGTGGCTGCATCCGAAATCACACACTTCCTTACTATATACAGTAGCAAGCGAAAAACACTGTGATAACATTATGTCCGAATTCACAGTATTCATAAAACAGCAAGTGAAAAGGACCCAGATGACCTACTATTTCCAGCAAGATTCTGAACTGCGGATTTGATTGACACTTTACTATCCCATGAGGCCACAGGAGAGGATTTGTGAATGGCAGTGAAGCAACGCAACTGACGCTGGTAGGTCACTTTTTATAGTGATAGGAATTTTTATAGAAATATTATATTTCTATATATATTTTAAGATCCATCTTTAAATTTCTAGCTTTAAATTACATTTAAACTACCAGACTTTCACTGTGGACTTCAGAACCCCACTGTACATATATAATAGAATAATATTCCAATATAACAATGAAAATCATAGAAATTATAATGAATACATTTTTCTTTTATCCAAAGCATCTAATACTGAATTCTAGCAATTCTGTTGCTAGCGCCATGTTGTACCAAGCTGACCGAAATTATGTAAGACAGAAAACTATACAAGAACCAAATACTGAACTAGAATCACATAACATACAAGAAATACGGAACTGAACAGCTAAAAAAAGGTCACACCTTTCTTCTATGTTGGTCTAAAGCCTTGAAGATGAACCGTCCATATGCTCCAAAGTTTTTACAGTTTTACTAAGAAATCACTGGGGCTTTCGGCCCACACTCACTGGATCGAACATGCATTTGACCAGGTCGTTTAGAGTATCCAGTGGACTGGGACAGAAATCGAAGCAGAGTGAAGCTATGAACAAAAGAAGGGTAATGACTGCAAGAACGCACTGACCCCAGACATGCACACAAAAACACACACGCATTTCACTTTCTCTCACACGCCATAAACTAAAGCTCTAAATAAACCCGCTAATGGATGTTTTAGTCATACTGGATGTGGAACTTCAGAGGACCTCCTCAGTAGTGCCTAGCTGATGAACTCCATCAAATACACCTCTGGCAAATCTATGACAGCACAAACGGAGGAGAAGAGAGCACCTCTGCTTTCCACTCATATTCCAAGGTGCTGTTACCATGGCAACAGCCTCCTAATATCCTACGGCAAGGTTTCCACGACAGGCTCTCTCTGCACCCATAATCAAAGGCACATATTTGCTCAGTCAAATCTAGATCTCGTCCAATCCAGCTGTTCTGTAAACATCAGTGATGACACACTCTGACTTTATGGGTCACGGCATTCACTTACACATTAGCATATTTTCAGGGGGGAGCAATGAAGACGTCAAATGTCAGATAAATGTCAAAATGCAATAAAATATTCAGCCTTTAAATCTTTCATTTGATGCAAAATAAGAAGCGTGCTGGCTCCACTCCTGTGGTGTAACCGTATTATCTGTAATGCGTTTGAGATATTTAACAACTGAAACACAGGGCAGAATTTAGTGTGCACAATTCCTGCGGAAACACTTAGATGATAATGGTAATTACAGAGGCGGAGGTTCATATTGTTGTCGCCTATGTACTGTTCTGCAGAGACTGGCGTACCCTCAGCAGTAATGCCCTATGCCTCTGCAAAACATCAAGGAGAGTGAATCAATGCAATTTATGGTGCTTTTAAAGGGATAGCTTGATCGGTCATCATTTACTCAAGTTAGGACTTTCTACAAAAAAGGAGACATTTTGAAGAATGTCCATGTTGCTCTTTTTCAGATAATGAAAGTGGATGGACACCAGAAAAAAAGACAAAAAAAAAAACACCCTAAAAGTATCATAAAAGTACTCTATATGACTTGTACACTATATTCAAAGTCTGCCAAAGCCATATAATAGCTTTAAGGTGAGAAACAGAATGAAATAAAGTCAATAAAAGCTCATTCACAAAAAATCTTGCTGGGCACAATATTCAAAATATATAGAGTTTGTAGTGGAAGCAGCAATAACAATCCATTCAAATATAATTTGCCCACGTTTACTCATATCAAGACACACATAATGGGCCTAAGTAAAAAAGTTTAATCTATTATTCTCCCAGTTCACCAGCCACTCACTTACATGTATTTCGGGAGAAACTGATGAATTCACCTGCTATAAATCCAACTGACAGGACTCTGAACTGCGGGGCAAACTAGGATGGCGGCGCCCATCTCACGTTATAGATCAAGATAAAGATCATTTATTAATGTTTTTAAATGACAAAACACACTCACTTACACATATTTGAGAATCCTAATATCAGATAGTTGACGACATGGTAAGCAAGTTTGTGAATATTTTAAATAAAAAGGAAAAAAAAAAAATAGCGATACATCCGTCATACAGTGTTATCGACCCTTTTCACATACTGTGATGGCGCATTTTAACAGTCGTCAATATCGAACATCTTGCAAAGTTTTTTATATTTTCATTTTTTTTTAAATGTATGTACATTTATAACACTACACATTACACAATACACATATTACCTTTGCGTCAAATTACAAAAAAAAATAGTTAATGCTGTTGTGAAGGTGTTTCTAACACAGCGGCTATGGGAGTGACGGTAAAAATTAAACATTTCTCTCTTCTGACTGCCGTTATCAATTGCTCTCTATTTTTTTTCCTCTTTTTGAAAGTTGTGAAAACACAATTGTGTAGTTTTTCTTTTGCTATATATTTAATGAAATCTCTCATTCACCGCTATAAAAGTTAACCCAACTATGACGACTTCCGCTTCTGAGAAACCCGGAAATATGAAAAGGGTCTATTGTGGCTTCGGTGTGTTACGTGACAAGCATGACACGTCGCAATGGAAACAATAAGGGCAAACATTCTAAAATAACGGTCACCTTAAAAAACTCACTCTGTGAGAATATTTTAAACTCACGCGTGAAAGGGTTAAAAAGATCTTTGTGTTCCTAAAGCCGCGCACACATTTAACGATTGTAAGGCCGATTATGAATGTAAATTGATACTTATGACTGATCGCGCTCAAACGCATCCAGACAGAGCCAGTTGTGTTCAGTCTGCGATTACAGTCGGTGTTCAAATTCCATGTGTAAGTATTTAAATCGGCTTCAGTCGCAGGAAACAATCGCTGTGTATGTTGAGCACAGTCTTAGAATGTTTTAGCTAGTCGTTAAATGTGTGCCCGGCTTAAGATGAATAAGTGTGTTATGGGTTTGGAATGACATGAGGGTGAGTAATTAATGACTGAATTTCCATTTTTGGGGTGAACTAATCCCTTAAATGTATGGAAAGAAGCAAGGGACACTTGTATCTCACAATGACTTCTCTATATATCTTCTTTCATGTTTCACAAAAGAAAAAAAAAAAGTCATTGTTTTTCAAAAACAATTGCATAATGAGTAGGTAAAAGAATACTATAACTTTAATGTTGAGGAAAATAAAAATCAGCATTTAATGCTGTCAACCTCACACAATTTTATTAATTATATTTTATACTTTATAATTTATTTATTTTTTTAATTAAATAATTTTAAATGAAATCAACTCTACAAACTCTGCTTTTGGCTCTTATTTATCATAAACTGTGTTCATTTCACATTTCACAGACAAACTATATTTTCACCACAATATCCTGAAAGCTAATTGACATACTAGAATGGAAAAACACATACACAGTGACACTGTGGGGCGAACATGTTGTTTAGCTCTGTTTTAGTCACACTGCCAGGCACCACACGTCTAAAAAGCTTGTCTATGAAAAGGTTTAAAGGTGCTATAGAACACGTTTTCACAAGATGTAATAAAAGTCTAAGGTGTCCCCTGAATGTGTCTGTGAAGTTTCAGCTCAAAATACCCCATAGATTTCTTTTAATTAATTTTTCTACCTGCCTATTTTGGGGCATAATTAAAAAATGCGCCGATTCAGGCTGCTTCCCCTTTAAATCCTCATGCTCCCTGCCCCCGAGCTCGCAACTGCCTTAAACAGCATAAAGTTCACACAGCTAACATAACCCTCAAAATGGATATTTACAAAATGTTCGTCATGCATGCTGCATGCATCGGATCATGTTAGTATTTATTTGGATGTTTACATTTGATTCTGAATGAGTTTGAGGCTGTGCTCCGTGGCTAACGGGCTAAAGCTAACGTTACACACTGTTGGAGAGATTTATAAAGAATGAAGTTGCGTTTATGAACTATACAGACTGCGAGTGTTTAAAAATGAAAATAGCGAC